>NC_056747.1:238384972-238564972 GCF_019279795.1 Protopterus annectens | reverse complement strand
GTCTTCAAACTGTGGGACACAAATAAGGGACGGATCTGACTCGGCCGCATTTTCCAATATCGGATCCAAGCTCCAAGCTTTTCTCCTACCCCCTAATGCCCCTGTCTCCCTCCTCCCCTCAGAGTTTGCTCTAAACCATAGCATCCCGACCTGACACAATGACTTATCCCTTGGCAAAAAAATACCCAGAGAGTACTATAGGGAAGAACAAGTTATGCCAAAGTAAAAGCTACAGCTCTTCCGGACAGTGAACCACACAGCCCACGTAAGGCAGGGAGGAGGAGGGAGGGACGGTTGAAACATGAAAAGCAACAACTCAGCTGGAACGTTATGGCGAGTACATAACTTCTTTATCTGAAGTTTTCATTTGCTCTTGAACCTGTGGGACAGTCTCTCCAGCTACAAAAAACCTGTGAGGCCCTCATGGAAGGATATTCCAGAGCACAGCAGAGCCAAACGATGCCCTGTTTCTGGACAGGAGATATAAATTGTAATGGGAGATGGAAGTATGCAACAATGCTGAGGTAGCCGCAGAACAATCATCCAAAGAAATTCTGGACCAAAAGGAAGCCGAAGGGCCATACAGCTTGTAGAATGCACCTTAACTTAACCTGGTGGAGTTCATCCTTTGGCCAAATATGCCAGAACTATGCACTGAGAGATCAAACGAACAATGGTGACCTTAGATGTAGGTTTCCCTAAAAGGGGCTTGGAGTAAGAAACAAAAAGTTGACCAGACTTACGAAAAGACTTCGTTCTATGCAAGTAAAAGCATAACTGCCTGTGAACATCCAGCAGGTGTAATTTATACGGTCCCTTTTTCTGAAAATTCAGAAAGAAAACAGGAAGACTGATAACCTGATTTATAATGGGACTGCGAAGCCACCTTTGGAAGGAAAAAAGAAGTTATGTACTCACCATAACGTTCCATCTGAGTAGGTAAATGTAATTTGTCAGCAACCTGTGGGTTTCGGATCCGACACAGATCCGAGCCGGCAGCATACCAAGCAGAAAGTTCCGAGCTCCAAGCCCCTCCCCCTTACCCATACTACACTGCAACCTCCTTCCAATCCTCAGATCGCATTTGCCACCTGCATATAATAAAACAAATCAACAACCTGAGACACCTGACTCAGACAAAGTAAAGCTCAAGTCCGAACCTCGAGCTCAGCTAAATAACCATCAAGGTCAGGGGGAAGGAGGGAGGGACGGTTGCTGACAAATGAAGTTTACCTACTCAGATGGAACGTTATGGTGAGTACATAACTTCTTTATCTGAAGTAGTTAACTTCATTTGATCAACAACCTGTGGAACAGAGTCTCCAGCTACCCGAAATCTTGGGAGGCCCTTAAGGAAGGATATTCCGGAGCACTGCAGAGCCAAAGGCAGCCCTTCCTCTAGACACCAAATCCAGTTTATAATGAGAAATAAAGGTGAGAGGACGCAGACTTAGCCACTGAACAAATGCCATCCAGGGAAACTCTAGACCAGAATGCAGAAGACGTTAACCATAGAACATGTAGAATGAACTTGAACTCCCATTGGCTCTGGTAAGCCAGACTATGTATGCTTGTAGGATACAACTCGAAATCCAGCTGGCGAGAGTCACCTTTGAAACTGCTTTCCCTAGAAAAGGCTTAGCAAAGGAAACAAAAAGTTGATCAGATTTACGAAAGACAGCCATCCTGTGCAAATAAAAACGTAACTGTCTGTGAACATCCAGCAAATGAAGTTTATATTCTCCTTTGTTCTGGAAATTTGGGAAAAAGACAGGCAAATTAATGGACTGATTAATGTTTGTCTCGGAAGCAACTTTAGGGAGGAAAGAGGGATTAGTCCCGAGAGATACCCTATCCTTCTGAAACACAAGGTATGGAGGTTTGATACACAGAGCCTGAAGCTCCGGCAATCTCCTGGCTGAAGTAATGGCAACCAAAAAGCAGTCTTCCATGACAAGAACTTCAGATGAACGGAAGCTGCGGGTTCGAATGGAGGTGCAACTAACGCCTGAAGAACTAAGGTCAGATCCCACGGCGGGGATGAATTTTTAACAGGGGGTCTCAAAATAAAAGTGCCTTTCAGAAAGGTCATACAAATTCTGGCAGCAGCGAGAGAACCAAAGTTGTCCCCAATATGAAAATGGGAAATGGGAGCCAGCTGAACCTTCACAGTATGTGAGCTGGCCCCTTGCTGAAAAATATGAGAGACAAATTCCAGTACCGCTGGAATAGGAACGGTGAAAGGAACCAAGTTCTTTCCTGAAGCCCAAATGGAAAAACATTTCCATTTGCTACTGTAAATCTTCCTGGTAGAGGGTTTATGTGCCGCCACCAGGATAGACTTGACTAGGGAAGAGATACCGGGAGTCCTGGCAACTAGGGGAACTGGATCAGCCAAGCTGAGAGTCTGAGACCGTCCAGGTTCGGAGGGGCCATTCCCGGGGGATGAGAAATCACATCCGGAATGGGATCCAAGATCCAGAGTGGAACTATGAGATGAGACTGCAGGCAGGGGAACCAGACTTGACGAGGCCAGAATGGGGCTATGAGGATAATCTTGCTCCCCAACCTGCGAGCTTTCTGCAAAAATTTTTGTCATAAGCAGAAGTGGAGGATACACAAAGACCACCAGGAGGCCAAGCATGGACTAGAGCTTCTCTGGGGGCTTCCCCCAAAGGAGAAATTAGAGCAAAAACCTCACTACACTTCACGTTGGAAGGCGATGCGAAGAGATCACAGCAAGGCTGACCTCACTTGAGGAAGATCTGTTCCACTATAGAAGGATTCAGAGACCACTCATAAGGAGAGAGGATAGCTCTGTTAAATTTGTCCGCCAGTATGTTGGACTGACCCAGAATGTGCGTTGCTAACAGGAAGCGGTTGGTGGAGTTCTCCCATTTCCAAACTCTCATGTCTTCTCGGCAAAGGGGGGTAAGACCTGGTTTCCCCCTGTTTGTTGATATACCTTTCCACTGATTGACTGGATAGCAACAGTCCCCGGAGGAAGAGAGGCATGAAGAGCCTGCAACACTAAAAGTACCTCCCTCATCTCCAGGGCATTTATATGCAGGGCAGTCTCTGTCTGAGTCCACGTGCCTTGGACAGTCCTGCCCACACAATGCTCCCCCCCTACCCTAGGCAGGAGGCGTCCATGGTCACTGTGGCCTGGGGTAGGGACATAAAGGGTCGTCCCTTCCCGAAGGGCTCGGGATTGAAGCCACCACATGAGGGAGTTCCTGCAATCCCCGCTGAGGGAAATTGGGAAGTCTTGAGGGTGGTGTAGAATAGACCACTGGGCTTGCAACGTCCACTGTAGAACCCTCATGTGCAGAAGAGAGTAAGGAATCAGATTGATTGTTGCCACCATGGACCCCCCCAAAGCTCTCAGGACTAATTCTGCTGGGGGAGCAGGGGACTGAAAGAGGGCTAGCACATGCAGAGTCATTCTGTGAAGTCTGTCTGATGTTAGGAAGGCCCTGGCCTGGAGAGTATCTATCTGGCCCCTATAAAGTCTAACACTTGAACAGGCTGGAGGAAAGACTTGACATTTATGGTGATCCCGAAGCAGGGTGATATCTGGAGGAAGAAATCCCTGGCTAGAGAAAGTAGATGCCTGGTGGGGGCGGTGAGGAGCCAGTCGTCTAGGTACGGGAAGACCTGTATGCCCTGGAGCCTCAGGTGGGCAGCTACACCTGCCATGACCTTGGTGAACACCCTGGTGGCTGTGGTGAGACCAAAGGGTAGGACCCTGAACTGTTAATGACTGGCCCCTAGCCGAAAGCGGAGAAACCTCTTGGACCATCTGTTCCTGAGAATATGGTAGTACGCATCCTTGAGGTCTATGGAGCACATCCAGTCCTCCTCCTGCAAGAGGGGCAGGATGGATTGGAGCGTGACCATCCGGAATTTCTCCTTTGCAACAAAAAGGTTCATTGTTGACAGGTCGAGAATCGGTCTCAAGTCCCCAGTCTTTTTTGGCACCAGAAAGAACCGGGAGTAGATGCCTGATCCGGTCTGGTCTGGGGGCACATGCTGGATGGCTCTTTTTTCTAACAGCTTTTTTATTTCCAAAGCCGCGGCCTCCCTTTGATTGGGTGGGACATCTGGGAGGCGCCTTGAGTAAAAGGGCTTGTTTATGAAGGGAACTGAATAGCCTCTGGACATTATCTGAAGCACCCAGCGATCTGTCGTGATGGACTCCCATTGAGCCAGGTGCCTCGAAAATCGCCCCCCCGACTGCCTCCAGAGAGGAGCAGTTGGGGAACCGCTCAGGGCTGCTGTGTGGGTCAGTCGGAAAAGGGTTCCCATGACCCGAAGTTCTTCGGTCCCCTTCTGCCTCTGGGCCGGCATCCACCTTGTCCCCCTCTGCCTCTGGGGGAGGAGTCCTGAGCATTCCGGGCCTGCTGAGATTTCCGGAACCAAATCTTCTTCTGCCCTCGCTGGTTCCTGGAGAAGGACCTTTGAGGGGTAGAGAAGTGGATTCCAATGGCTGACAGCATTTTCCTGTCTTTCTCGATCTGGACCAGCGTCTTGCGGACAGTCTTCCCGAAGAGGGTCGACCCATCAAAGGGTGCATTCGCGAAGGACGCCTTGAAGGACTCTGAGAAATCACAAAGTCGAAGCCTGGCATGACACTAAGGTGATACCAGACCCGCTAGCTCTAGCGGCTCCCTCCGTAGCATGGGAAAGTAGCCGCATAGAAGTATTAGGCACTGACTTCAGAGTGGCCATACGAGCAGAGAAAGTCCATTTATCCTCGGCCGACATGGACTCTGGGGGAGAGTCAGCATACTCTGACTATGTCCCGCTGCAGTCTGATTACATGGGCCAAGTAATTCAGCGCACTTAGAGATGGTAGCTGAAGCAAAAGTCCACTTTCCAATACGGTCCATTGCCTGAGACTCCTTGTCAGGGGGATGGACCGAAGAACTTTCCTGGGCGAGTTCCTTTTTGGTGGCCGCCACCACCACGGCATCAACTAGGGATCGCTTGCTCCACGAAGCTCTGCCTGCAGGGGAACTAAGAACCTTATCGGGCCTTCTGGGTATCGGCTCTACAGTGTCCGGCTCCTTCCATGCCCTGGTGGTAATCAGGTCGACCAGGGGGTCGGCTGGGGGACACACCCAAGAGGTAGATGGGCCTGTGTCCAACGCCTCCAGGAATACTGGCTCGTCTGAGGAAGGTTTTTAGGCGGACCCCGCCCCCCCTTTGGCGGAGTATTTCCATAATGTCTCCAAAGGAGACGTCGTCTGGGGGTGATCTGGGGGAACCTTCCCCTTCCTCCAAATCGGTATCCTCTGTGAGGGACTCAGGGGAGTCCAAGTGCCTCCTTTTGCAGAGGTGTTTGTGAGGGACCTCCTCGGGGGGGGGGGGGGGATGTTTGAATATGGCTCACTAACAGATTCATGTTCCTCCAGGGGAACTGGCTGGGGCGTCAATGACACAGGCTTTCCCTGGGGGGACTGAACGATGGAGGACAAACTGAGCTGCGAGGGAGCGGGGGCAGACCCTGAGGAAAGAGTGAGGGGTCTCGATCCTGCAGAGAACCCTCTCCACCACGAACGTCGAAGGAGAACCAGCCTCTCTAAGACATGTGTCCAGGACCCTCAGATCTGACGAGGAGATCTGTGCCGAAGCGGTCGTACCAGAGAGGATGGTGTGCTCCGACCGCAAAGGAGCCAAAGACACACTCTCCCCCCCGGATCCGATGCCAAACTCTCAGCTCCGAGAGCTCGGATTCGATAAGCAGGCTCGAGGGCATGGCCGGCGTCGAGGTAGAAATAACCATCAGCGCCAACCCCCTGACTCCGGGGCTCCTCGGATCCGAAGACTCCGAAATCCGGTGGTGGATCTAATAAGGAGCTATCGGGGCTAACAGTGGAGCTGGTGGGGGGGGGGGGCGGGCAGCAACACTCCCATCTGCAGCAGAGTTTGCAAGAATCGACGCATCATCCGGTCCATATCTGCCTCGGAGATGCTGCGGGTAGACCAGGAGGAAGCCGCCGAAGCCGGCCGGGAGGGCCGACGCGACGACCTCAAGGCTGGTCAGGTCTCCTCCGGCTCCGGAGAGAAACGTGGCGAACGGAGCCATGGGGAGGAAGGCTTGGAAACTCTCAAGGGAGAAGAGAAAACTTTAGCAGGAGGGGCCGAGGGGTCCAGTTCAGCCTGCCGCTTGTGGCTTCATTCTCTCTCGCTCTTTTTTTCTCTCTCTCTTACCTTCTCTCTTTTTTGTCCTTCTTGGCCTTCGAGACAAGGTGGGAGGGTGAGTCCCAGACAGGGGAAGAGAGTCGGCTGGCTGAGCAGCCATGGCTGTCGCTACAGAGAGGGAAGGAGAAGAAGCTGACTCTGCAGATAGAAGACCTGCCAGAATCAGCTTGTTTCTATCTTGTAAGGCTCGGGTGTGGAAGGCCGCACAGATCTGGCAGCCCGAATAAAGGTGCAGACCCCCAAGCAGATCACGCACTGAGTGTGATCATCCACTGGCGACAGCTTATGGCCACACTCAGAGCGCTTGGAAAAAGTCACTTTATGACTTTCGGCCATACTGTAGAGACACACACACCTGAAGGAGGGAAAAAAGGGCCTAGTAAGGGATGGACAACTACCAAAGGTGAAGGGGGAGATAAAGGCTAGGGAGAATGGACACCTGAAGAAAAAAAAAACGAATACACATCCAAAAACTAGACTAAAAAAGAAAGTTGGTAGTAAAAGAGATTGCTACACTTGCCTGGAGCTTGACGAATCCCGTGCTTGGCAAAGCTGCGGCAAACGAGATCTGAGGATTGAAAGGAGGTTGCAGTGTAGTATGGGTAAGGAGGAGGAGCTTGGAGCTCTGATCTTTTTGCTTGGTATGCTGCCGGCTTGGATCAGTGTCGGATCCGAAACCCACAGGTTGCTGATCAAATGAAGTTAACTACTTCAGATGGAGGATTAGTGCATAAGGACACCCTTGTCCTTATGGAAGATCATGTAAGGAGGCTTAACAGGTAAGTCTTGAAGCTCTGACACACTTTTGGTTGAAGTAAAGGCAATCAGGATGGCTATCTTCCAAGACAAACTGCAAATCAACCGAAGCTTCGGGTTTAAAGGGGGAAGAAACTAAGACTTGGATGACCAACGTGAGGTCCCATGGTGGCATTGGGTCCTTGCTTGGGGGCCTAAGAAGAAAGGTACCTTCCAAAAAGGCTTTACAAAGCTTAGACAAAGCCAGGGAAGCCGAATTATCTCCTAGGTGGAAGATGCATATAGCTGACCTTTAACCGTAGAAAAAACTAGCACCCTGCTGAAAAATACCTGCCAGAAACTCTAAAATAGCAGGAACCGGGGAGTAAACGGGTCCAAGTCACGTTCAGATGCCCAAATTAAAAAATGTTTCCACTTAGTGGAATAAGCCTTCCTAGTGGAAGATTTATGAGCTGCTACCATTATCTTCTTAACCTGAGATGACAGCCCTGGAGTCCTAACCATCATGGGAACTGAAGCAGCCAAACGGTAAGCTTCAGACTAGTCAAATCAAGGTGTGGAATCACTAAGGGATGTGAAATTAGATCCGGAATTGGATCCCACTTCTGGGTAGGGGAGGAGCTTGGATTCGATGCTGGAAAATGTGGATGAGTCAGATCTGTCTCTTACAGGTTGAAGAGCAAATGAAAACAACAACTTCAGATCAGAATTTATGTACTTAACACACCTTGGGATCTGTGTTGTCCATTTTCATTCTCTCTCACTGTTGGGTCTTCAAACCCTACCTTGGATCCGATTTGGCAGCATATGCAAAACTTAAGGATTGAAGTCTCAAGCTCCTCCTTTTCCCATAATGCATCACACCTTCCCTAACTCCTTAGATCGAGTCTGCTGCCATAATCAGTATTATTCCCATGAAAAAATAGAAAGGATCAATACTTTCTGGGGCCCAAGCCACGAATTTATGGGTTCCAAATTCCTTTAGATAACTTTTTTTAAGATACCAAGGTTGTGTGATGGATGGTAGGGAAGTGAGAAAGAATGAAAATGGACAACACAGATGCCAAGGCTGTGGGACAGATGGGAGGGAAGTGAGAAAGAATGAAAATAGACAAAGAATGAAAATAGACAACACAGACGCCAAGTTACAATAAGTACATGACTTCTATATCTGATGTCCTTTTCATTCTTCCTCACTGTTGGGTCAAAGTCCCCATCTATGCAACTCCCAGGTGGACCTGAAGGAAGGATATGCACTGTCGAGCTGAAGGATGCCCTGCTTCTGGGGACAATGTCCAGTTCACAATGCGAAACAAATGTATGAGTCAGACCAA
Organism: Protopterus annectens; assembly: GCF_019279795.1. Classification (NCBI taxonomy): domain Eukaryota; kingdom Metazoa; phylum Chordata; order Ceratodontiformes; family Protopteridae; genus Protopterus; species Protopterus annectens. The sequence continues at coordinate 238,556,675 of NC_056747.1, read as the reverse complement.
GTGGGTGCAGCACATATTTCATCAATTGACGTTCTTGCAGAAAAAGATGAAGTGGCTATGAATCTTGTCGAGTGGGCCTTACGTGGACAAGGCAATTCAACACCTTTTTGGGAAAAAAATGGTAGAAATGCAATCAGTTATCAATTTAGCCAGGGTGACCTTGGATACTGCTTGGCCCAAATGATTAGTAGAAAGAGATACAAAGAGCTGATCAGATTTTCTACACTTTTGTCCTGTAAAAATAGAAAAGCAACTGTATGATCAAGAAGATATAACATATTACTCCTTTATTTGAATAATTTGGAAAGGAAACCGGCATAAAATATGGATTAGTTCTTAGGGAAACTCAGTCTTCATGAAAAATGATGCAAGAAGGTTTGGCTGACTAGGCTTACACAGTTCAGATACTCTCTTGGCTGACATGACTGCCAAGAAATAGGTCTTCAATGACAGAAATTTTAAGTCACGGCTGATTCGAAAGGTTTTTGAGTGAGCCCTTGAAGGACAATTGTAAGATCCCAAGGAGAACAAAGGTCTTTTATTGGAGGCCTTAGCAGAAAAACACCCCTCATAAAAGCCTTACATAATTTCAACAAGGAAAGAGGAAGATCCCTTTCCTGAATGAAAATAAGAAATGGCAGCCAGCTGTTAACTTAATGGTAGAGAAACTTGCACGGTCATGAAAAAGTGAACTCAGAAAAAGGAGAATAGCTGATGTAGAAGCTGTAAAATGGATTAATATTCTCCTTTGAAGTCCAAATAATGAATCTTCTCCACTTACGGTTATAGACCTTTTTAGTGGAAGCTTTGTGAGAGGCCAAGATTATGTCACGTAATGGGGAAACCTAGCCTGGACTTATAATCACTGCAAGTGGAGAAACCATGCGGTCACAGCTTAAATGCGTGGTTATTGGGTTGTCGGTGCTCTGACTGATGGGAGATTAGGTTCTGACTGGGATCCACTATGCAAGGGGGATACTTCAGGTGAGACCACAGAAGGGGAAATCATATCTGACGAAGCCAGTAGGGGCAATGAGGATCACCAATCACTTCAGCCTGCTGGCTTACTGTAGAAAATTCGGGATCAAGGGAAGGGGGGAACATGAAGGAGACCCGGTGGCCAATCATGTACTACAGCATCCAGAGACTCCCCCGTTCAAGCGGATCAGAGCAAAGTACTTGCCGCATTTGTTGTTTAGTAAAGAAGCAAACAGATCACAGCAAGGTTGGCACCAAAGGCTGGAAATCTGGTTTGCTACTGTTTCACTACAGGACAACTTTGTAAGGGGGTCAGACTGGACCTGCTGAGGCTGTCTGCTAGCACGTTGATTCCCCCGGGAATGTGTGTTGCAATTAGAAAGCGGCCTGAAGAGATCACCCATTCCCAAACTCTCATGGTCTGTATGCATCATAGAAAGGACTAGGTTTACTTCCTTGTTTGTTTATATACCAGACCACTGACATGTTGTCTGTAGTAACTGCAGTAGACCCTACAGGAAGAAGATCCTAGAAAGGCTTGCAACGTTATAACTGCTCTTCTCTAGGACATTGATATGAATCTTGGTCTCATGCTGCGACCACGTGCCATGGACCATCTTTCCTGATAAAGCCCCCCCCCCACCTCAACAAGGAAGAATCTGTGGTCACTGGGGCTATTTGAGGGGGGGAGAGAATGACCGGCCCAGAAATGGGTTGTTTGATTGCATCCACCACTGGAGATAGCTTCTGCAGATTGGAATTAGTCTGACAGGAGCAGTCAGCGGCTGGTAAAGAATGGACAATTAAACAGTCGGGGTCCAGTGTAGTACTTGCATGAATTATCTTTCTAAAAGTACTAGAATGATGGCTGCTGACACAGACCCCACTCTCCAAACTAAGTGTGCTACAATAGATGGGATGATCCAATAAGTCCTGGACTTGCTGTCTCAGAGAAATCACACAATGCAGAAGTAAGGACACTACTTGGGTTGAAGTGTTCAGTTGCATTCCTATAGATTCTAGATTCTGCACAAGAGTCAGGTTTACTGAAATACCTAGGGAACTGAAGATCTGTACCAAGTGGTTTACTACTGAAATTCCGAATTTGCTTCGGTTGACCTTTCAGAATACTGACCCAGAATGCTGAATTTGGAATTTCAAAACAGCAACCAATATGAAAATGAACACATCGACATCCATAGTGCGATGTATTCGAAATAGCAGGAGGTGGCATCACTCACCTCCTGCTTTGCACAATGTACCATTACACTCTACAGTAAATGACACATTAATTCTACTATTTTGCAGGGGGGCTACCCCCCACCCCCAGCAAGTTAAATACATCAACTCTGACATTGCACAACAGTGAGGAAATGGGCAAATTCCCTGTTCCTCAGTGAACCGTGATCTCCATTCACAATGTTGAACCAAAACACTAACTACACTACCCATTCAAAGTCAGAAATGAAAAACAGCTTAAATTGCTCGGCCCAAGAATTAAGAAACCAACTGAACCTCCCCAAATCATATTTATTGATACTGAGACAGATTAAAGAATTGTGTATGAGTTCTCTCCATAACACCATCGTTAATGAGGACATAGCAACCTGTAACTCACTTTGGAAGACTCTCCTCCTAAACAAAAAATATACTTCATGTACTTACAAAATGATTAAAGAAGTCAAATTCCAGAAAGATATACTCATATCGGACTATTGGAGGAAAAACCTTCCATCCACTGATGATCATAAATGGATTCAAGCTATCAACTTAAGAAAATCTATATCCCTTCAAAAACTGGCTTTTACCAAACTCATGACATATAATAATGCATACTACACACCTATCTTACACAAATTTAACTCTAACTCCCCAATCTGTCCACATTGCAAAGATAAAACGGCTGACCTATTCCACATGTTCTGGAGCTGTAAATGTGTATTCAAACTTTGGAACTCCTTGAAACAAACTGCAAAAGACGGGCTACCAAACATCTACACTCACCTGGGAATTTATGATACTACACATCCCTCCAAATGACATCCAAAAAACAAGCAATCATCCTGGTCAAGATTTTCCTTTTAATGAAACTTTATATAGCTACCAAACTGGCTTAATCCAACCAAGAACTCTTGGGAGAACTTTAGGGTATTCGCGATTAAACATATACTAGCCCATAAAATAACAATTAAAGGAACCCAAAATATTAAATATTACAAACTCTGGGAACAGATTTTTAATATCATACTTGCATAAGTTACCACATATAAAACTATTCCATCATAATTAAGAATTCTCACATCATCTTGCATTCATAAACTACAGAAATAGTTATTTACTTGTAAGAATTTACCTATATTAAGCATATAGAGATAACCTGTTGTATTCTGTTGAATTGTGGAAGCATCTATGTATATAGTGTAAATAAGATTGTTTGATTTACTTTCTCTTGTTTTAACCTGAATGCAGAACATTTGTGTAACATCCAATTATTTCCGTGTGTATATGCAACATCTCAGTTTCTCATCTGTTATATTGTAAAAATAAAAACATTATTGAAAAAAAAAAAAGAAACGAAAAACAGGGAGATAAAGCCTGGGAGCACTGGCGCAAAACCAAAACCCCCTCAACTAGACAGAAATTCCTAGAACTATGCAATAGAGTCACAAAAAGCTAATAAAACAGGACAAATTCCAATACTACCAGTCTGCCCTAGACTCCTCCCAACACAGCCCCAAACAATTCTGGTCCTCCATAAACTCCATCCTCCATCCAGGTAAAGTCAGTACCCCTTCCTCCTAACATCCCTCACTCCTCAGAAAATATTGCTACCTCATTCAACACACACTTCACACAAACCATACTATCACTAGCTAAACACAACCCCCCCCTCCAACCCACACCTTCAACTAGTAATCTCTCTACTGCCTTCTCTTTCTCCTGTACCTACCTCCAACATAAAAAAAACTCTTAACTAAACTTAAGCCCACCAAATTAGCAGCAGACAACCTCCCAAGTGAATACCTACAAATCGCAGCTGATGCTCTGGCCTACCCAGTATCCATCTTGATTAACCAATCTATGTCAGAAAGTTACGTTCCCACACTGTGGAGGACTACCTCCTTACTAACATCCTTTCCAATACTCCGCATGGTTTCGGACCAAACCATAGCACCACCACTACCTTACTCTCCTTTACTAACACTATCCTTCAGCATAAAAACAATGTCTCTCTCTCCTCTGCTACTTTCCTAGACCTATCTAAAGCATTTGACATGGTCCCACACAAACAACTTATCTCTGTCCTCAATAACCTACCCTTCTCACAATCAGTCACCAACTGGTTTCAGAGTTACTTGTCTGACCGCCAACAATCCGTTGTATGGCAGAATGACATATCTCCCCAACTACCTGTCTCCATAGGGGTTTCCCCAAGGATCCAACTTGGACCCCTACTCTTCTCTCTATTCACCAATAATCTAGCCTCTGCCAATAAACATGAAACACTCATACAATATGCAGTTGACTCAACCATCTGCTCAGCCCAGTCCCTACCCAAACTGCAAAAAGTCACAGGAAGCCTTTTCCTCTGTTGAAACTTCGTTATCCGATGCCCAATTAATACTCAACCCAAACAAAACTAAACTACTCATCTTCCAACCCAAACATACTCAAAACAACTCTCACTTTATCACAGCAAAAGACAACACTATATACCCAAATGAACACACCAAATTGCTAGGAGTGGAAACAGACAAACTAAAAATTTGATCTTCACATATCCACGACCATAAAAAAAGTCCACAAAAAACTAGGAGCGTTATACAGAAATAAGCAACTTCTCGCCAAAGCAGCAAAGATTTCAATAGCAAATTCCCACCTTATCTCCACCCTACTTTATTTTATGACTCTCCAATATATACCAACCTAAGGCAATGCGATCTAAACAAGCTGGAGACCTGCTACAACAAAAGCGCCAAATTCGCCACAGGGGCATCCTACCGTAGTCACCACTGTCTCACTTGCTGAACTGGGCTGGCTTGAACTCCCTCACCTCCTTCAATGGTATCAACTCACTCGCCCACAAACTAGTAAACCATTCACTACATGTTTCATTCCTCCAGAATCTACTCCAACCCTATCGCACCACCAGACCACTAAGATCCAGCAACAAAAATCACTTGCAGATCACTAAAGCCAATAACTCTGCTGGTGAAGCACTATCCTCTTGCACCACAGCCAAATTATGGAACTCCCTCCCACCCACAATTACCTCCATACCATCATGCACCTACTTCAAAACTTTACTAAAAGCGCACCTAAAAACATGCTGGCTATGCCCTTGCAACTCCCACTCTAATATCACCCACCCCATCCAACCACTACCTTTCTTTCCACTCCACTAACTACCTTGATTATAGCAAGTTCAGATGCTCGTAAGCCTAGTACTTATTATACAGCAGGAACTTTATTGTAACATTTGTTAATGTTTGTTATGTACTTCACAGATAAATATTCTAGTTGTCTACTGATGTACTATGTTCATCTGTAAATATGTTGTAAGTAATTGCTATGTAAATTGTTAATAGCTATGTAATCCAATGTAACTACTGTCTGTTTATTTTAACTGTGGAGCTTTTCTCCCCGGGCCTCCGCTGACAATGGACCTACATCCAGTCGGACACTCCCGGTCAACAAATATAAATAAATAAATAAAAATAAATAATTTGCTGTAGTGTAGTAGATACATTTTGGTTCGACATTCTGCCGACTTGAAAACTGTAATTCAACCACATGCCAGTCGACCAATGTAGTTTCAAAGTATTCAATGTAAACCGTACCAAGTAATTCCTAGCTTGAATCAGCTGATGCCTTGTTGGTGCAGTAAGGAGCCAGTCGTTTAAATATGGAAACACATGGAGTCCTTTTAGCCTCAGGTGAGCTGCGACAACTGCCATATATTTGTTAAACACCTGGGGGGCTGTGGTGAGTCCAAAGGGCAGCGTTCTGAATTGGCAATTGGCCCCAACCAAAAGCACAAGTGTCTCCTGGATCATTTGTTCATTCTGATATAATACACGTCCTGGATAAAGCACATCCAATCGTCCTTCCGTAAAAGTGGCAGAATGGAGTGAAGGGTAACCATTCGGAACTTCAACTTCTTGGCATACACAGTGGATATAAAAAAGGGTACACCACCCATGTAAAAATGCCAGGTTTTTATGACAAAAAAAAAAAGACTTCATAATAAATCATTTCAAAACTTTTTCCCACCTTTATTGTGACCAATAACCTGTACAATTCAATTGAGAGACAAACAAATCTGTTAGGGTAAAAAATAAAAGATGTACAATAAGCTGTTTGCTTAAGTGTGCACACCCCTAAACTAATACTTTGAAGCACCTTTTGATTTAATTACAGTATTCAGTCTTCTTGGGTAGAAGTCTATCAGCACGTCACATCTTGACTTGGCAATATTTGCCCACTCTTCCTTGCTCTAAATCTGTCAGATTGCAAGGGCATCTCTTGTGCACAGCCCTCTTCAGGTCACCCCACAGATTTTCTATTGGATTTAGGTCTGGGCTCCTGCTGGGCCATTTCAAAACTTAAATTTTCTTCTGGCGAAGCCAATCTTTTGTTGATTTGGATGTATGCTTGGGGTCACAGTCGTGTTGAAAGGTGAAATTCCTCATCTTCAGCTTTCTAGCAGACGCCTGAAAGTTTTGGGCCAAAAGTGGCTGGTATTTGGAACTGTTCATAATTCTCTCCACCTTAACTAAAGCCTCAGTTCCAGGTGAAGAAAAGCAACCCCAAAGCATGATACTGCCGGCTTCACCATGGGGATGTTGTTCTTTTGGTGATGCAAATTGTTTTTGCCCCAAACATACCTTTTGGAATTGTGGCCAAAAAGTTAAACCGTGGTCTCAACAGACCATAACACATTTTCCCACATGCTTTTCGGAAAACTGATGTATTGTTTTGCAAATTTTAGCCAGGCCAGGATGGTTTTCTGTGTAAGAAAATTCTACCGTCTTGCAACCCTATCCCACAGCCCAGACATATGGAGAAGACGGGAAATTTTTGTCACATGTAGTACACAAGTGCTTGCCAGAAATTCCTGCAGCTCCTTCAGTGTTGCTGTAGGTCTCTTGACAGCCTCCCTGACCAGTTTTCGTCTTGTCTTTTCATCAATTTTGGAGGGATGCCCAGTTCTTTGCAACGTCACTGTTGTCCCACATTTTCTCCACTTTTTGATGATGGTCTTCACTGTTCCGTGGTATATCCAATGCTGTGGAAACTTTTTTGTACCCTTCTCCTGACTGATACATTTCAACAATGAGATCCCTTTGATGCTTTGTAAGCTCTCTACAAACCATGGCTTTTACTGTAGCAGGCAACTAAGTAACTGTCAGGAAAATCCTACTAGGACAACTGAACTTTATTTGTAGTTAATCAGAGTCTCTCTAATTGATGACAGGTGTGTACCCAAGATTGAATGATGTAATTAAATCAAAACGTGCTTCAAAGTATTAGTTTAAGGGTGTGCATACTTATGCAACCAGCTTACTATATATATATTTTTTTAAATTTTTTTATATTTTTCCCCCCTAACCCACGGGTTCCCAAACTGTGTGTCGTGGCGCCCCGCTTTCTTACAGGGGAGCCGCGAAGCTTAGCAGCTGATTGCAGGTAAGTGAATACCTGTATGAGTGTGTGTGTGTCTGAGTGAATGCGTGCATGAAAGCAAAAGTGTGCGCGAGAGAGATCGGGAGAGTGAGCGATGTGTGACTGAATGCACGAATGAAGAAATGGCTGAGAGAGATCTGAGAGAGAGAGCCATGTGTGAGTGAATGCATGAATGAAGTGTGTGTGTGTGTGTGTGTGTGTGTGTGAGAGAGAGAGAGATTGAAGGTCTGGATTTTTGCCTTATATTTTTGGTGTGTTCCTTCTAAAATCTGTACTTTTCTGGCAAATAGTTGAGGACTAAAATCATTAAATAATGACAAACATTTAAGTTTATGACTCCACATCCTTCAGAGATTTCATGCTAATCAAAATCTATTATTCTATCAACTTTCTAAGTTTGTAAGAGCAACATTTAAAATCTGTCCCTATTTGTCCCCCCATCATTTTAGGCTTTTTCCAGATTTTTTGCTCTAATCTGATCAGCATGTCCTCCAGAAAGGGAAAGTTAACTGACTATAAAGGAGAAGAGGTAGCTGTCTTAGTGGGGGTTAGGAAGGAGGGACAGGAATACTGCAAAATGAAGAGGACAGCTATGGTTATGGTAAGATTTTACACAACTATTATGTTCTTCTATTCTCATGTTGCAGTATACTAAACATGAGGGAGAGTACCAAAGATCAGCCTGTTAGGAGTGGTGACAGAAGAAAACCTTCTAAGAAACCATGCAGGATGGCTTTTGCAAAGTTTGCCCTAGCCTTGGAGATACAGTCCAGCTTGCAATGTTTAGTGAAAGTGTGGACTGAAGACCATGTGGCTGCCTCTAGGACAATGGCAGTATATAAACCTTCAAAAAAAAAAAAAAGTCCCTGAGGAGGCCACAGCCCTGGTAGAGTGGGCCCTCAGTGCAGGGAAGGTGTTCGCCATAGAAAAGAGTAGCAGAAGGTAATAGTGTTGCAAATCCAGGAATAAATTGTTTGGAGACAGCTTTCCCCAGAGCCCTGGGGTGAAAGGAAACAAACTGGTTAGACCTTTACATTCTTAGTCTTGTCCAGGTATAATCTAAGTTGCCTATGATCATCAAGGGAACGGAGCACTCTCTCGCTGTCATTCTGAGGAGAAGAAAAAAAGGTGGGCAAGTGGCTGGATTGGTTAAGCGAAAGTTCACTGACCACTTCAGGCATGGATAGGTTTGTGCGAACAGACACACTATCCTCATGAGGTATCAGGTATGGTGGGATAGCCATGAGTGCCTGCAACTCAAACCCTCCTAGCTGAAGTCAGCGCTACTAGAAGCACCGTTTTCCATGTGCACATCTTCAGGAAGGCTGCTGAACAAAAGGTGCAGTGGTGAGTTTTTCTAGAATGTAATTCAGGTCCCCAAAGAGGGGGAATGGGATTTCTTGGTGGCCCAATATGGATCACACCCTTAAGAAAAAGCTTTACCTCTAATCTGGATATCAAAGACGGACTGAGAGGTAGGCATGTGGAGATAACTGACAAATGGACTTTCACTGAGGAATATGAAAGTTCCTTCAGAAGTTAACACAAGTAAGACAAAATTAGAGGTACATCTGGACTGAAAAGGATCTAGTTGTTTGTGGAGAAACTAATTGGAGAACCTTTTCCATTTAGGTAGGATCTCCTAGTAGTGGGTTTCCTGGCCTCCTGCAGGACAAAGCACGTCCTCTGAGTAAAGGTGTTTAAAAGGGATTAGAAGTTTATCACCCACAGGGTCAGTTTGATGGTTTGTAGGTGTGGGTGGATAAGAGATCCCTTCTGTTGTATGATGAGGTCCACCTTGTGAGTTAACTTGTGGCGACTGCTCTTGGCTATGAAGGGGGAACCAATGCAGCCTTGGCCAAAAGGGAGTCACCAGCAAGATCCTTGGATTGTCCTGTTGACTCTTCAGCAGGACTTTCTGTATGAGAGGTAAGGGGCGGGGAATGCAAAAAGAAACATCCCTTCCAGGAAACTGAAAATGCATCCACCCTCCATGTCTGAGGAGAGGGAGTCCTTGTGCAGAATAGCTGCAGTTGCCGGTTCTGTGGGGAGGCACAGGTCTATTTGAGGTATACCCCACAAGTGGACAATATCTAAAAAATTCATCCAGGTGCCACATCCATTTCATGGTTCAGAGATATTGACCTGCTGACAGCATCTGCCAGAACATTCTTTTGTGATGGAATGTAAACTGCCTGCAGCGTTACCTTGGAGAGGGTGGCCATTTCCAAAGCTTGGATAGCCATCCTGCAAAGTAGGTAGGATTTTGTTCCCCTTTGTTTGTTGATGTACCACAGGACTTTTTAGAGGTCCTGGGTGAATGAAAGGAAGAAATGCCTTTAGGGCTAGGATAAGGCCAGTCATTTCCCCTGATGTTTATGTGCTTTTTCCTTTGATGGTAGTCCCAATGTCCCTGAACCTTCATACCACTCCCAGTTGCTCCTCACCAAAGGTCTGATGCATCTATGTAATCTGCAGGGAGAGATTGTAGAGGTAATCATGGGTTCAGGTGAACTTGCCAAGTCCGCCAACAAATCTCTTTCTTGAGACATGGAAGGAAGGGATTCAGAAACTCTAATGCATGGGTGTGTGTTGGGAACAAACATTCTTCAGGTCCCACTGAAACTTTCTCATGTGTAGCCTGACTAGGGGCAGCATTATAAAAGTGTGGCTACCATGAAGCCCAAGAGGCACAGACATTCTCTGGGCAAAATGCTGCTGGCTAGGAGTAGGTCGGTGAAGTATGAGGTTAAAAATGGGATCTTTTCTGGAGGGAGGGAGGCGTTCATCAGATCTGTTCTTTTTCTACACCCAAGGAACACCCGATCTTGTGAAGGGGTCAGGGAGGACTTGAGCTGTTTGATGGTGAAGTCTAAGGCTTCCAGGAGTAAAATGGTGAAAAGTAAATGCCTTTAGAGGGTATCTGGATGATCTGCCTGGATAAGGAGATTATCCAGGTAAGGGTAGATCTGAACGCCTTTTGTTCTGCAAAAGGCTACCACTGGAGCTAGGTATTTTGTGAATACCCTTGGTGCTGTGGACAAACCAAAAGGTAAGGCAGTAAACTGATAATGGAAAGATTGCACAGTGAAACGTAAGTATTCGTGGTAAGACGGGTGAATAGTGATCTGAAGATATGTATCCTTTAGGTCTAAAGTGGCCAGACATGAACTGGGAATCAAAAGTGGAGGAAGAGTTTGAAGGGAGAGCATGCAAAAGGTGGGAACATGGAGAAAGGGGTTTAGGAGGGACAGGTCCAGGATGGGTCTCCATGGGTCATCCTTTCTTGGGACTAAGAAGAGTCTGGGATAAAACCATAGGCCTTCCTGTCCAGGTGGGAACTTTTGAATTGATTTTGAATGACCTGTGGGATGAGGTGATTTTGGTCCTTTGGGGGGTGTGGGATTCCTTTTGAGACTTTTTTCTTTCCATGTCACAAAATATCCTTTTTCCACTACTGACAAGACTCAGTTGTCTGATGTGATATGTTGCCACAGAGGGAGACCGTGAGAGAGGCAGGTAGAAAGGGGAAGATTGTTGGACTGACAGTCGCACATTGTTGGCCTGTCAGGAAAGGGCTGTCTACGAGTAGATTGGGGGAAGGTATGCCTGGCAGAGGAGGATTTCCTAGCACCTTTTCTTTGCTTTGAAGAGTGTGGTTCATTGGCCTTCCTGACAAAATTGGGTTTGGCAGGGTAGTTTCTATGAAACTTTGGCACTGATGATATAAAGATGCTTGAGGTCCTGCAACTCTTGACTTTCTCTTGCAGTGTCTTAAAAAGCTCTGCTGACTGTTTACCAAAAAGTAGACCATCAAGTGGAACATTTATGATTTTACTGAAAATCATCAAGCAGAGGTTGTAACCTAAGCCAGGAGTACCTCCAAAGAACAGAAGGAGAGGCAGCTGATTCAGATGATGCTTCTGCAGCATCATAGCTGCATTTTACGGAGTACCTAGAGACCTGTGCAGCTAAAGAAAGGGTAGAGGCAATCTGTGCTTTTGTTGGAGGAATCAGGAACAGAATTAAGTTGGTCCAAGGCCTGGGAAATAAGAACCAGGGCATATTTTACCATAGGAGTTTGGTAGTTGACTGCTCTGAAAGCCAAGGTTGAAGATTTAGAAATTTTCTTTCCTAACCTGTCCATTTTGCTGTCTTTATCTGATGGAAGCAAAGAGGAGGGAATCTGGATGGACTGCTTATCCGGTGCAACAGCAATTACAGCAGGGTCTGCCAAGGTGGGCTTAATGAGAAATATACAGTTGTCAGGTACTTTGTAGAACCGGTTTGGTATCTTTGGTGCAGGTGGCTGAGAATCAGGAGTTTGAAGAATGAGGCAAAGGCATCCAAGTATGCAGGGATGGCTGAGGGAGAAGGGGATTCCATCTGGAGAAGTTCATCTTTTTTGAACCTCTGTCATTTGGGTGGAATGCCACTTGAAATACTTCCTCATATTGGTAGTGGTTTCCCCAAATGTAATGTCTTCTGGTGATGAATCGCCTTCTAGGAAGTCTTCAGGTGAACAGTATCCTAAGGGGGAGGCTATTTGAGAAGTACAAGAGAGGGACTCGTCAGAAGGAGAAAGATTAGTCGTCTGGAGCTTAAGGCAAGGGGTCTAAGGATGCAGGCTTGGGACTCGGGACTAGCAGAGCAGACAGAGCCTGTGAAGTAGCAGGCCTGAGGGCTACAAAGGCCTGGAAAAGGGATTGGGAAAATGCTTGTCAATCCAGGATACCTTCAGAGGAAGCAGACAAATGTTTAATTTTTTGCTTCTTTTTGAGTGAGAGCGTCCTAGGTCCAGTCTGAGAAGGCACAGTCCAAGGACGCAAGGAAATAGGAATTGAGAAAGTCTCCTTGGAAATGGAAGCTGGCAAAGAGCATCCCAGCAAACGTGGTCCCCCCCCATCAGAAACAGACGTCTGTATAACCTCTGTGGACATGTCAGTCTGAAATTAGAGCGGTGTCCGAAAAGGAACCCACTGTAGTAGCCAAAGCCAGACGTACCTCAGCCCCTAGAACGGCAGCTGGTGGGACCATCCAAATCTTTAGGCACAGGTGCTTTCTCAGGCCTTGAAACTATGGCCTTTTTCTTAGCGGTTCAGTCGACACACCGGGTGTCGCTTCCACACACAAAGCTAGTCTTTTAAGACATTGCATCTCAATGAAAAGATTAAGGGCCGCTAAATGGCTGTATAGGGTCTTCGGAACAAACGACTGGCAAATAGAGCAGGATTTGTACTTGTGGGAAGGCCCTAAGCAAGAGGCAGAGGTCGTGGCTGGCTGTGCAGGATTTGACGTTCGCACTTAGATTTTCTCCTCCTAGAAGACATGGATGGAATCAGCTAACAATTAAACAAATGACAGCAACCAGAACTAGAAAAAAAAAAGGTTCCCCAACAGGGTACTTATCTTTTTAGATGTTGTTGGTGTGGAGCAGAATAAGCGAGCTGATGTTCGACTGGTGGCAGAGAAGTTCGAGGTCTGTGACTGTCAATATCACATTTATGGCCCACGGTTTTTGGTACCTACGTGTGACATCCCACACACCATACAGCAGCCACGGTAAGCTTTTCTATATGGGCCAGACATTCGGGACACCTCAGGCAGAGGATCCCTCATGTTTAGAATACTGCAACATGACAGCAGGACATCTAAAATTATGGCCACTGACATGGACCCAAGCTTGAAGAATCAAAACAGGATGAAATTGTGATACTGTGAATTATTTTTATGATCTGGAATCTGATAGTTTGCACTCGACAAAGAAGAGAAGTTGTCAATGAAACCATGTTGAAAATTGCTCCTTTGAATTCCAATGTTTAAGACAGATGCAACAGACATTCTAATTTATGGTGATCACCAGATGGGAGGAAGTCAAGAGTACCTGCGTGGTTGAGGCTGTAATGAGCCAGTCGTCCAAGTGTGGAAAAACTCAGACTCCCTGTAGTCTCAAGTGAGTTGCTATCACTGCCATGCATTTGATGAACACCCTGGGGGCTCTGGTGAGGCAAAAGGGCAGTGCTTTTAATTGCTAGTGACTGGCTCCCAGCTGGAAGTGTAAATACCTTCTGCACTGTCTGTTCATGTGTGTGTGCATGATAATATGCATCCTGAAGGTCTACTGAGCGCATCCAATCATCTTGGCCTAGAAAGGGCAGAATAAACTGAACCATGACCATCCAAAACTGTGTCGAACTGCTTTGTTCAAATCAACTGAGATCCAAAACTGATCTCCAGACCCCTGTTGTCTTTGGCACTAGAAATAATCTTAAGTTCCATATTCTATCTGGTCTGGTGGGATCTCCTGGATGACTTTCTAGCAGCTTTTGTATTTCCATTACTGCTGCTGCTTTCCTCTGACTGGGTAGACCATCAGGAATTCAGTATGCAGGTGGAAATGGTAGGGAAAAGGGAATTACATAATCTCTGGAAATAATCCTCTGCACCCATGCATCTTTTGTTGTATCCAGCCATGCTCTCTGGTGCAGGGGATAACCAACCCCCAACTACTTCCAGAGGTGGAAAATTGGACCTCCTTTCAGGAGCGCTGGTAGGGTCTATCAGAAAACTTAACTCTGGACCCCTGGTTCTGTAGGCCTCCTCTGCAGTGTGAGGGTCACTATCCATATGAGTACCCCCCCCCCCGCTCTGCCCCAGGGGGAACCATCTCCACATGGAGCTTGGAAAGGACCCTGGGACTTCAACCACATTTTTTCGACCTCCTCATTGATTCCCAGAGAAGGATCTTTGAGGAGTAGAAAAATGTATGCCCACTGCAGAGAGGGTCTTTCCATCTTTTTCACACCTGGAGTGTGTCTAACTTTAGGGCCAAACTACGAACTGGCTTGAAAGGATGCAGTGACAAATGAGGACTTGAAGGGTTCCTCAAAGTCACACAAGCACATACAGGTATGCCTCCTAATGGAAACGCCTTAACCTGCTGCTCTTGAGACACCTTCAGCTGCATGCGAGATAAGTCACATGGACAAATTAGAAATAGACAGTAGGGTAGCCAATTGAGAGGTCACAGAAGTCAAGAGTCTCAGCAGTAGCAGTCCCACAAAGAGATTTTGACAGTTTCTTTGTCAAGTTCCTTTGAAATCCTGTAAAGTGTGCCAGGTATTTCCGTGACCTAAGGGCAAAAGGTTACTGAAGCATATGCACGCTTCCTAAACCTGTCCAACGCCCTAGACTCCCTGACAGGGAGAAAAAGGAATTTTATTCTGCAAGTTCCTCCTTTGTGGCGCCCTCCACGAAAACAGCATCTATGAGCACTCCCTTCCTCCAGAATTCCTTACCTACAGGTGGAGCCAGAATCTGATCAGGGCTTTTGTGGACTGGCTCAATTGAGTCAGGCCTCTTCCATGTCCACCTAGAGATGAAGTCAATGAGCTCATCATTCAGAGCTCAGCAGCAGAGTAACCTAGGAGCTAGATGGGCCAAGCTCCAAAGGCTTCCAGGAATACGGATTCCTATGATGGGTTGTCAGAGGACAGTACAGTTGTGTACAATTACCATAAATGTAGATGTTCGAGACTATTCACTGTTGCAGTCATCACATTTGGGTTATCTGCTTGCAGTAGCCCTCAGTTGGCCTGATTAATAGAGTCTTGGGTCCTGCGTCAGTTGCTCTCTCCATCCGTGATGTCAGGTAGTCAGGGGTATAAAACATGCAGCTGATGCCAATACATTAGTTTTTCTTGCCCCAGATGTCAGGTGCCCCCATAATGGGAAGCAATAAAATAAACAAGGATACATCTCCATTAAAAAAGCAAATACACCAAAAAGCTTTTAAGCATAGTAAAGGAGAGTACAGGTATAGCCAAAAAAGGTCAGGGGGCTGGACGGACGGTAACCAGGACTGCAACAGTGAATACACTCGAACATCTACATTTATGTTAAGTGTACACAACTGTACTATGTTCGTGTTTCACTGTTACAGTCATCACATTTGGGTAGATTCCCAAAGCTACAGATGGGAGGAGGAATTTAGATAGCATTAGGACCAGCTATAACGCCCTGCAAGACTGCAGTGGCAAAGCCAGCAATGGATTTAGAGAAAACTGGCAAATAGTAATGCTTGGTAAAAGTATGTACAGAACTCCAGGTAGCAGGTTCTAGGATGTCCCTGGTAGGGACACCTCTGAGAAAGGCTGTAGAGGTAGATGCAGCCCTGGTTGAATGGGGTCTGATCCCCTGTGGAATAGGTTTTCCATGGTGCTTATAGCAGCAATGAATGCAATGGCCTATCCATTTAGAAATGGTTTGCTTTGAAATAGCCTTCCCCTCTGCAGCAAATGCCACCAGCAGTTGTTCAGATTTCCTTTGAGGTTTAGTCCTGTCCAAGTAAAATCTAAGTTGTCTGTGCACATCTAAGGAGTGCAGCATCCATTCCCCCATGTTCTGTGGATTAGGAAACACGGTTGGCAAATGAATGGACTGATTAAGAGCCACACTGGACACCACCTTGGGCATGGAGGGGTTGGTTCTGAGGGACACCCTGTCTGCATGAAAGATGATGAAAGGGTTCCACTGCCATAAGGGCCTGTAATTCAGATACCCTTCTTGCTGAAGTGATTGCTAAAAGGAAGGCTGTTTTCCAAGAAAGGAATTTTAAATCTGCACTAGCAGCTGGCTCAAAAGGAGGAAGAGGGAGTTTCTCCAATACAAAGTTAAGATCCCAGGCTGGAGTTGGGGCTCACCTGGGTGGTCTTAAATGTTTGGCCCCTCTGGGGAACTGCTTGAGCAGTGGATGAGAGAAGGGAGGTTCTGTGTTATAATGAGCTGAAATGGCTGAGGCGTGAATTTCGATGGAGGAAAAAGAAAGGCCCTTGCGAAGCATCTCAGTCAAGTATTGTAGAATCTGAGATGAGTTGGGCGCTGCTGTGCTCATCCCTTGAGATTGGTTCCAGACAGAATCTTTTCCATTTTTCAGCATACGATTTTCTAGTGCTAGGCCTCCTTGCCTCAAATGATATCCATCACAGGTTTACTCAGGGATGGTAAAGGAGAGATTAGGTAATTAGCCAGGCTGCTAGGT
The DNA here is from genome assembly GCF_019279795.1 of Protopterus annectens. Classification (NCBI taxonomy): domain Eukaryota; kingdom Metazoa; phylum Chordata; order Ceratodontiformes; family Protopteridae; genus Protopterus; species Protopterus annectens. Next base: position 238,539,970 of record NC_056747.1, on the reverse strand, counting down.
TCAGGGTTTGAAGCTGAAGGTGCAGAATCTGGCTCTCCTGCTGAGAACAGGGTAGGGGTCTGAGGCAGGTACCATGGGCCAACAGGGACACACTGCGCAAGAGAAGGTACACCAGTGTTGGCATGGCCAGTCTGGTGCAATCAATATCATCCTTGGCTAGTCCTGTTTGATCTTTAGTAGTACTTTGGTGAGGAGGCGCAGAGGAGGAAAGGCATAAACTGATAGTTTTTTCCAGCTGAAGGACAGAGCATCCACTTTCCAAGCTTGTTTGTGGGGAGTCCTTGGGCAAAATTTGTCTAATTGGTAGTTCTGGGGGGAGGTAAACAGGTCTATATCCGGGCTCCCCCATTTGTTCAACATGTTGACAGTCTTTGGTTCCAGTTTCCACTCGTGTGGGTCCATGAGGTTTCTGCTTAGTCCATCTGCCAGTGTATTTAGTTTTCCTGGCAGGAATTGAGCTTGTAGATGCACTTGGTAGCTCAAGGCCGTCTTCCACAGTACCATGGCTAGTCTGCAGAGGGGGTAAGAATGGGAGAATGTGTATGCCCCTGCTTGTTTATGTACCACATAACAGTGGTGTTGTCAGTCTTTACCATTAATTGTCCTGGAAGAATGTGGTCCTTGAAGGCTGTCATAGCATTCTGTACAGTTAACATTTCTTTTTGATTGATATGCAGGTGCATTTGACTTTGGTTCCATTTGCCCTGAATGCACTTCCCTGCCAGGTGAGCCCCCCCCCCCCCATGCATAGTCTGATGCGTCTGTTAGGGTTTGGCGGCAGGGGGTAGAGTGAATGGCAGTCCCTTGTTTTGGTGGCAGGCCTCTGCCCACCAAAGCAACTCTAACCATAGGCTAGGTATGATAGGAATCACTGGTTCTAGATCCTGAGAATGTTGACACCATAGGCTTTTTAGATACCATTGTAGTTTCCTCATATGCAGTCTTGTATATGGAATTAGAAGAATGCAGGAGGACATGAACCCCCAAGGCTTGCAGTAATTGCCTTGCAGATAAGCAGGGTTTTTGTGGCCACTAGTTTGAAGTAGGTTGTCGAATGAATGTTTCTCTGGCGTGAGGAAAGCCATCTGGGAAGTTGTATTCAAGCTTGCTCCCAGGAATATAATTTGTTGACAGGGTACCAGGTGAGATTTCTTTTCGTTTATGGTGTACCCCAGACAAGTTAGCACCCTTTGTACAAAAGTCAGACGATTCAAAAGTATGTCCTGGCTTTCTACCTAAATTAGACAATCGTCCATGTATGGGTATATCTGAATATTTCTTTGCCTGCAAAATGCAATGACTGGAGCTAGGCACTTTGTGAATACCCTGGGAGCAGTAGATAAGCCAAAGGGCAGTGCAGAGAACTGATAGTGCAAGTAGCCTGCTTTGAAGTGTAGGTATCTTCTGCAAAACTCCCTGATTGGGATGTGCAGGTATGCTTCCTTTAAATCGAGTGTTGCCAACCAGGCATCTTGGCCTAACATAGGAAGCAACTGAAGAGTTAACATCTTGAATTTTGGAATCAACAAAACGGTGTTTAAAGTAGACAGGTCCAGGATTGGACACCATGAATTATCTTTTCTGGATACCAGGAAAAGTCTTGAGCAGAAACCTTGTCCCTTTTCATCTTCTGGTACAGCTTGAACAGCCTTTATGCTTACGAGAGAGAGCACTTGCTTTTGAGCCTCTGCCCACTGATTTGGGGGTAGATCTGGCCAACCATTTGTGGTTGGTAAAGTGTGGAAGTGAAGTCTGTATCCTTGGAAAACTAGATTTAAAACCCATTTCTCCCGGGTAATGAGTTCCCAGTCTTTTGCATGTAGAGCAATCTTTCCCCCCAAAGGGGCAGTCAGTTGAGAAGTGCTTGGAAGTTTTAAAGTTAAGTTATTGAGACAGTTCATCATAGGGGGGGGGGGGGTTACTTCTCCCAGATTTGGAAGTAGGGGCCCCCCACTGCTTAGTCTTGGGCGTACCCTGGGACTGAAGCCTGGATGCTCTGCTGGATCTGGGTTTGGACTGAAGGCCTGGAATAGGCAGGAAAGGACCAATTCTTAGAGGGCCAATGCCTACTAAATCTTGGAGGTTGTACTTGTAAGAAATCTTTAACAGTTTGCATAGATTTAGCGTTTTCCTCCATCTTTTTAAGAACTTCTTCTGCCTTGTTGCCAAACAGGCAGTCCTGATTTAAGGGAGCATCCAGTAATTTAGCTTTAACATGATCTGGGCAAGGATTGCTCCTTAAGCCAAGCATGCCTTCTAAGTGCAAACCCAGTGACAGCAGCCCTGCAAGATGCCTCTAGTGAATCAAAACCACATTGCAAAGTATGTTTTCCAACCTGTGCAGCAGAATGCATTAAATCCTGTAAATCCTTAATTTCAGCACAATCAGAAATCATCATTTTCTGTTTAAGCAATCCAATAATATGCTGCTGACACTAACATATGAAACTGGCAGTTTAAGACCCTAATGGCCAAGGTTGCAGACGTGTATACCTTCTTACCCCATCTATCCAGCGCCCTGGAGTCTGTATATCAGAGGGGGTAGGATTTTTGGCAGTAGTAGCTTTAATGCCCTTGGGTCCCTGTGAAATGGTCTTAGGATACACAGTACGATTTTTGAGAAGGAACTTGAGTCAGGAACAGTGTAATATCTATCAGGTTTTCTGGGAGCAGGAGGTAAAGAATCAGGGGCCAAGTTAGATTCCGAAAAGGCATCAACAATGTCTAGTACAGGAGGTATGGCTAAAGGGGTGTGCTGGGGCAGGAGCAAGAAATCCCTAAGCCTCTTTTTAGAATCATAGAAATCCCGACTTTCCTACTGAAAAGGCTCCCTAAGAGTGTGCAAGGTTTCACCAAGAGAGAAATCCTCTTGGGGGGGGGGGGGGGGCAGAGGGAACAGAGTCCTCAGCATCAGAATCCTCATAGGTAGATGAGGGTAAATCCTGTTCATCAGAGGAAACAGAAATTTCAGAATCCTGGTCAGAAGTATTATAGGCAAACACAGTCCTAAGTCTCAGAGGGGGAAGGTTGGCATCCCCTGATTAAAGTAATAAGGTCTTCAGCCATTTTTATTTGTTTTTTAGGCATAGAGGCCTGACCAAGCGGTCTGGGCATTGGTTTTCTAGTCATGGTTTGAGTTTTAGGCCTTGAAGAAGATGGCATTGGTTTAATATGCAAGTCAGTGGGCCTGAATACACCCTCAAAAGCCATTGCCTGCATACCGGCTCCGGACCCATCCATGGTAGAGACATCCGTAGGTTCCACAGTTGAAGCATCTCGCGGCATACCGGACTCCGAATAGGTCTCAGTAGAGGCCTGCGAATCTGAAGCAGCGGGTATCAGGAGCTGCGAAAGCACCTCACACTGTGTACCGGCGAACTGGCGACTGGCTTAGGAGAAGCGTCGTCGGCAGCTTTGGACCTAGGCAGCATGTCTCTGTCTTTATCTTTGCATTTTTTTCAGAATGTCAGTAGTCGGATGGCTTACCGAAGAGATATCTGGATACTTGAACAGAACATCAAAATATTCAGAAGCAAAAATATACCAATGACGGATGGTTCGTTGTTTAAATAAGGCACAAAACAGACAGCGAGGTACGTCATGGTCAGGGCCTAGGCAAGGAATACAGTATGAATGAAAATCTTTATGAGCTATTTGCTTTCCACAAGAAATGCAATTATTTACTTTTACTGACATCAGTTTAGAGCAAGAAAAAGTTTCCCCAATGGGGTACTTAGCTTTAAGTTGAAGACTTTGGTTCTAAAACTCGAAAATGAAAATTTCAGGAGTCTGCCAACCAGCACTTGCGAACTGCTTCTGCTTCGGGCACCACACGGCAAAAAAGACTGATGCAATGGCATCGGCTGCATGTTTTATACCCCAGACTACCTGACGTCATGGAAGAAGAGACAGCAACCGACACAGGACCCAAGACTTTGTTAATCAGGCCGACTGAGGGCTACGGCTACTGCAAGCAGATAACACAAATGTCATGACTGCAACAGTGAAACACAAAGAACATCAGCCACCTCTCTGCTTAAGGATCTCTAGAATATCTCTGAATAAGACATCTGCAGGTGGTGATCTCAGACACCATTAAAATCAGTACCCTCGGTGACGGACTCCTGAGGGGAGTCCAAGTGCCTCCCTCTTGCACTTCCTCTTCCTACAGACTTCCTCGGTGGGATGCTCTGGTGTAGTACTGGAAGACTACAAAACCCTGCTGAGCAACCTGGAGACTTTCAGCTGGCTACCTCTGTGGCATAGAATGATGTGGCTCAAGGTAGACACATCTGGGATCCACAGCAGAAAAAGGTAAGTTGTGTAAAATCTTACCATAAACAGACGTCTTTCTCTTCCATGTTGCAGTATTCTCACTGTGGGGATCCGCCACCTCAGATGACCCAAACGTCCGTCTCCTATGCAAAAGCTTTAGCCTGGTTGCGGTCAGGTGCATGGGACATCTCATAAAGGGCTACAAACCATGGGCCTTAAATGCAACATTTACACGCACAAACCTCAGAACTGTCTGCCAAGTCAGACAACAGCCTAAGGAATTTAAGAATGACCATCCAGAAAGGGCAAATGTGATGAAGGGGGTAGGAGAGAGGGCAGGAATACTGCAACATAGAACAGAAGGACATCTATAGTTATGGTAAGATTTTACACAACCAATCTATGTCCCATTCACATGTTGCAGTATTCTCACTGTGGGACAGTAACAGCTCAAGAGGAGGAAAGGGTGGAGGTAGTAGTACCAGTCTCCAGAAAACCGTGGAGGATGGTTCTTGCAAATCCTGCCCTGGCTCTGGATATACTGTCCAATTTGTAATGTTTGGTAAATGTGTGCTCAGAGGACCATGTGGCTGGCTCTAATATGGTGGTTTTATCCGGGCCTTTGAGGAAGGTTCCTGAAGAGGCCACTGCTGTAGTAGAATGGGCTTTAACCTTGTAGGGTAAGTCTTTGCCATGAAAGGAGCAACAGAAAGCAATAGTTTTTTGTATCCAGGAAAACTGTCTGTTTGGATAAAGATTTCCCCATGGCCCTGTGGTGGAAGGATACGAAGATCTGATTGGACCTTCTAATGCTCTTGGACTTGTTCAGGTAAAATCTTAACTGCTTATGGATATCAAGGGAGTGGAAAGCACTCTCATTTTGAGGTGAAGGGAAGAAGGTGGGTAAATTAACAGACTGGGGTTGAGGCACAGCTCATTGATCACCTTGGGCATGAAGGAAGGACCGGTGCGAAGGGTTACGCTGCTTTTGCAGAAGATAGTGTAGGGTGGGAAAGTCATGAGAGCTTGCAGCTCAGAGACTATCCTAGCTGAAATAAGGGCTACTAATAGGACAGTCTTCCAGGTACATATCTGCAGGCAGGCTGAGCTTGCTAGTTTCAAAGGGGGCATCTGTGAGTTTTTCATGACCGTAGTTCAAATCCCAAGGTGGGAGAATAGATTTCCTCGGTGGTCTGATGTGGAGAACCCCCTTTAGGAAAAGTCTGACCACTAGTCTGGAAAGGAGGGGAGGTTCCATAAATAGCAGGCTGAGATGGCAGATAAGTGGATTTTCACTGAAGAGTATAAAAGTTCTGATTTTAGGAGCTCAAACACATAGGCTAGAACTAGGGGTACATCTGCTTGGAAGGGGTCTAGTTGCCTTTGGAGACACTGAATAGAAAACCTTTTCCATTTGGAAAGATAGGATCTTCAGGTAGTGGGTTTCCTAGCCTCCTACAGGATGGCTAGCACGCCCCTTGAGTATAGGTGTCTGAAAGGGATCAGAAGTTTATCACCCACAGTGTTAGGCTGAGTGTTTGCAGGTGTGGATGAATCATCCCTTCTGTTGTGTGAGCAGGTTCACCTTGTGAGGCAACCTGTGGTGATTGCCCTTGGCTAGAGATACAAGAAGGCAAAACCATTGCTGCCTTGGCCAATGGGGGGTCACCAGCATGATTTTTGGCTTGTCCTTCTGAATTTTCAGCAGTACTTTCTGAATGAGTGGGAAGGGTGGGAAAGCATAAAGAACAGTCCCTTCCAAGAAATCGAAAATGCATCCATTTTCCAAGCTAATGGGGAGGGTTCTCTGGATCAGAATATCAGCAGATGTCTGTTCTGAGGGGAGGCAAACAGATCTGTGGTGTGCCTCACTGGGGGGGCAATGTTTAAGAACACATCTGTGTAACATCCACTCATGCTGTGGAGAGAAGGAAATACTGACAGCATCCGCCTGATGGTGGTCCTGGGATGGAATGTAGACCGCCTGCAGTGTGGCACTGCACTGGGTGGCCAACTTCCATGCTTGTATTGCAAGTCTGCAGAGTAAATAGGATCTGGTCCCTCCCTGGTTGTTGATGTACCACATCACAGTTGTGTTGTCTGGGAAGATTTGCAGAGGGTCTACCCGAGTTAGAGGAAGGAAGGTCTGTAGGGATAGACGAGTAGTCATTTCACTCATGTTGATACTTTTTTTCTGGAGGGATGGCTCCCATTGAGCCTGTACCTTGAGGCCGTTCATAGTGGACCCCCATCCTAGATCCGAGGCATCTGTGAGCAAGAATTGGACCGGTCTGGTGAGCTGCAGAGGTAGGCCTGCATTCTGGTTAACTCGTTGGATCCACTACCTCAACTCTGTCTTTAGGCAGGGTAGGACGGGCACCTGAAATTCCAGGGGGTGATCATGTTGTGACCAGACATTTTTTGAGTACCACTGGAACTTCCTCATGTGCAGCCTGGCTAGGGGTAGCATGGGAAGCGTAGCTGCCATGAGACCTAGAAGACAGAGGAACTGCCTGGCAGAAGTAAGGCTGACCAGAAGCCGCTCTTGGAAAAAGTTGGTTAGGGAGTAGACTTTGTCCTGGGGAAGGAAGGCCTTCATCAGGTCTGTTCTTATCCTGCAGCTCAAGAAGGTTTGTTCTTGAGTTGGGGTGAGGGAGGACCGTCAGGTTAAAAGTGAACCCCAAGCTTTGAAGCAGGGACATAGTGAATTTTAAGTGGGTCCTGACCGTATTTTCCTCTTCTGCTAGAATAAGGATGTCATCCAGGTAAGGATAAATTTGTATGCCTCTTGTTCGGCAGTAGGCCACTGCTGGGGCAAGACACTCTGTGAAGACCCTTGGTGCGGTAGATAAACCAAAGGGCAAGGCAGTACACAAAGTGAGAGCAGGGTACAGCAAAGCATAAATACCTTCTGTAATTTGGGTGAACGGGAATGTGGAGGTATGCCTACTTCAGGTCCAAGGTGGATATAAACACCCTGGGTGGCAGTAATGGAAACAGGGTTTGGAGGGATAACATTCTGAAAGAAGGGACCTGCACGAAAGGGTGCAACCAGAACAAGTTCAGAATGGGCCTCCAAGGGCCATCCTTTTTTGGTACTAGGAAAAGTCTGGAGTAGAAACCCCAACCTTCTTGCCTTAAGGGTACCCTTTCTATAGTCCCTAGGGACAGTAGATTTTGGATAGTCTGTGGGATTAGATGTAGTTTTTTTTTTTTGGAGGAAAGGGTATGCCTTGTGGTTGGAGTTTTTCCTTCAAGGTCATAAAGCACCCTTTTTCCACTATTGAGAATACCCAGTGGTCTGAGGTAACATATTTCCAAAGGGGTAGACCGTTAGAGAGGAAGGTGGAGAGGGGTAGGTGGCTGAGGCAGTCACCACAGTCTGTAAAGGGCTGCCTAGGGGTGGGCTGAGAAGAGGCTGTCCTAGGGCTGGTAGCCTTTCTAGATCCTTTCCTGTGCCTCGAAGAAGAGGAGGAAGGTGAGGCAGGAGCCCACCTGACAAAGATGGGCTTGGCTGGGTAGTTTTTATAAAACTTTGGAACGGGTGACACCAATAAATGTTTGAAGTCCTGGAGTTCTTTACTTTTTTCTGGAGGCTTCTGAACAGTTCAGCATTGTTTTTCAACAGGAATTTATTGTCTAGGGATGCATCCAAGATTATATATATAGTCATCAGGAAGTGGCTGTAGTCTTAGTCAGGAATATCTGTGCAGCACAGAGGCTGAAGCAGCAGATCTGGCTGAAGCCGCAAGCAGCATCATAGCTGCACTTTAGTGTCTGGTAGTCTGTGCTGCTAATGAGAGCTTAGATGCTTACACCTGTGTTTTGTTTGGTGATTCAGGCAGAGAAGAAAGCAATAAAGTTGCCTGGAAAAACAAGTTTAAGACGTATTTGACCATGTGGATCGGACAACTAATTGCCCTGAAGGCTAGAATGAAAGATGTGTAAATTATTTTTCCCCAGTCGGTCCATGACCTTACTGTCCTTGTCGGATGGCAGAAGAGAGGAAGAGGGAATTTGTCTAGATTGTTTATCTGGGGCCACTGCAATTACAGCAGGGTCTGTCACAGGTGGCTTGAGGTACTTGTGGTCAACAGGTGCTTTATAAAACCTGTCAGGTCTCTTGGTTGATGGGGGCTGTGATTCAGGGGTCTTACAGGCCAAGGTAAATGCATCCAGGTAAGTTGGAATCACGGGGTGGGGGGCGGGGGGGATTGGCAGAGGGAGAAGCTGACTCCATCTGAAGCAACTCAAAATACCTCTTTACCTCAGTCATCTGCTTGCCGTCCCATTTGAAATGCACTCTCATTTTGGAGACAATCTCCCCATCTAAAGAGGAGGAAGAGGAATCATCCTCCTGAGTAAGAGTAGGGGGACTAGAAGAAGCTGAAGCAGGCAAGGTAGGAGCAAGTGAAGCTGTAGGCATAAGGGGCATAAAGGCCTGTACCAAAGACTGGGAAAAAGTTGCACAGTCTTGTTGTTCTTCAGCTTGAGTAGTTAGGTGCCTAGTTTCCTCTTAAGAGGGGTAGTCTTAGTGGTAGTTAGAGAAAGAGCAGGCTTAGGATCGGTCTGTCCTGTATAATCAACCAAAACAGACATTCCCCAAGCACATCTTGAAATGCCTGTTTTGGTTGAATAAACACACTGTCACTTGGCTAGTGGTTTTCATATCCCTTGGCACCTTTTTGCAGTTTATCGGTCTGTCCTGAGGTAGAAGAGTCCTGTTCTGGCTGTGTAGGTGGCTATCTGGTGATTCCCAGTCCCCCACCACCCAATCAGCCAAAGCAGATGTCAGAGTAACCTCAGATGATGTGCCAACTGAGGTTTCCTGGGAGGTACTCACCGAAGTCACCAGTTCTTCTGGACGTTCCTCAGCCTCTAGACTGGTAGCTGGTGGGACATCAGATGGAGGAGCAGATACAGTAGGCCTTGCAAAGTACAGTTGTGTACACATATATAAATATAGATGTTAGAGTGTATTCACTGTTGCAGTCATTACATTTGGGGTAATCTGCTTGCAGGTTGCCCTCAGTTGGCCTGATTAACAAAGTCTCGGGTCCTGCATCCGTTACTGTCCCTTCTTCCATGATGTCAGGTCATCAGGGGTAAAAAACATGCAGCCAACGCCATTTTCATTAGTTTTTCTTGCCCCAGATGTCAGGTGCCCCCAAATGGGGAGCAAAATATATATATGCATGTACATGCATATATATATATATATATATATATATATATATATATATATATATATATATATATATATATATATATATATATACACACACACACACACACACACATGTAATTTATAATACAAAAAATATATACCTCCAAATAAAAGCAAATACACCAAAAAGGCTTTTGGGCATAGCAACAGAAAGAACAGTTACAGTAAGTGAAAAAATAGGGGGCTGGCAGGTGGGTAACCAGGACAGCAACAGTGAATACACTCAAACATCTACATTTATGGTAAGTGTACACAACTGTACTATGTTATTCATGTTTCACTGTTGCAGTCGTTACATTTGGGTAGAATCCCAAAAGTATGTTTGGGAGGATGGGATTATACAGCATTAGAAACAGCTTTAAGGCCCTGCAGGACAGCAGTGGCAAAGCCTGCTCTGGATTTAGAGTAGAGAGGTAAATGGTAATGTTTGGTTAACGTATGAACTGAGCTCCAGGTAGCAGCTTCTAGAATGTCTCTGGTAGGAACCCCTCTGAGATAAGCTGCAGAAGTAGATGCAGCCCTGGTGGAATGGGATCTGATCCCCTTGGGGACAGGTTTACCATAATGCATATAGCAGAAACGAATACAACGGCTTATCCATTTTGAAATAGTCTGCTTCGAAATAGCCCTTCCCTCTGCAGCAAATGCCACCAGTAATTGTTCAGATTTTCTTAAAGATTTTGTCCTGTTTAAGTAGAATCTTAGTAGTCTGAGCACATCCAATGAATGCAGAATCCGCTCGCCCTTGTTTTGTGGATTTGGGAAAAAGGTTGGCAGATGAATGGTCTGATTACTAGCCACACTAGACACCACTTTAGGCATAAAGGATGGATTGGTCCCGAGAGCCACCCTGTCCGGGTAAAAGATAATGAAAGGCTCCACTGCCACGAGAGCCTGTAATTCTGAAACCCTTCTAGCTGAAGTGACTGCTAAAAGAAAAGCTGTCTTCCAAGAGAGAAATTTTATGTCTGCAGTAGCAGCTGGTTCAAAAGGAGGAAGGGTGAGTTTTTCCTAACACAAAATTGAGGTCCCAAGCAGGAGTTGGTGCTCTCCTGGGAGGTCTCAAATTCTTGGCCCCTCTGAGGTACTGCTTTAGCAGGGAATGAGAAAAGAGGGGAGGCTCTGTGTTGTAATGAGCTGAAATGGCGGAGGCATGGATTTTTACGGAATAAAAAATAGGCCCTTGTGAAGCATCTCAGTTAAATATTGCAAAATCTGAGGAATAATGGGCATTGTTGTGTTTATTTCCTTGTGCTTGGTTCCAGGAACAGAAACTTTTCCATTTATCAGCATAAGATTTTCTAGTACTAGGCCTTCTAGCCTCCAGAATGACATCCATCACAGGCTTGCTGAGAGATGTAACTGGTGAAATTAGTTGATTAACCATGCTGCAAGATTCAGAGTTTAGAGAAGAGTGTGCAGAATTTGATAGTTCTGCTGCGACAGTAGATAAGATGTTTGAGGCAGGTACCACGGTGGAAGGTGGGACATACTAAGTAGGAGCGGGTACCAGTGTTGGCGAGGCCAGTCTGGAGCAATCGATCAATTTTGTTTTTTCCTGTCTGACTTTCAGTAAGACCTTGGAGAGCAGAGGTAGAGGGGGAAAGGCATAGACTGATAGGTTTTTCCAGCTGAAGGATAGAGCATCCACTTTCCAAGCTTCTTTGTGATGAATTCTTGTGCAGAATTTGTCCAACTGATAGTTTTGGGGTGAGGCAAAAAGATCTATCTCTGGGCTCCTGCATTTGCGTGTCAACATGCTGAAGATTTGTGGATCCAGTTTCCATTCATGTGGGTCCATAAGATTTCTGCTTAGTTCATCTGCCCGAGTATTTTGCTTTCCTGGCTGGAATTGAGCTTGTAGATGTATTTGGTAAGTCAAGGCTGTGTTCCACAAAGCCATGGCGAGTCTGCAAAGGGGATAGGAATGGGTACCCCCCTGCTTGTTCATGTACCACATGACGATGGTGTTGTCCATCTATCAGCAGTTGCCCTGGATGAAGACGGTCCTTGAAGGGTGTCAGAGCATTCTGTACAACTAGCATCTCTTTCTGGTTGATATGCAGGTGCATTTGATTTGGGCTCCATTTGCCCTGAATGCATCTCCCTGCCAGATGCACCCCCAAGCATAATCTGAGGAGTCTGTAGTCAGGGTTTGAGTGGCAGGGGGTGGAATGAATGACAGTCCCTTGTTTTGGTGACAGGCCTCTGTACAGCATAGGAACTCTTGCTGTAGGCAAGAAATGATAGGAATCATTGTTTCCAGGCTGTGACACTGTTGACTCCATAAGCTTTTTAGGTACCATTGAAGTTTCCTCATATGCAGTCTTGCATATGGAATTAGTAGGATGCAGGAAGCTATGAACCCCAAGGCCTGCAGAATTTGTCTTCCGGATAGCTGGGTTTTTGTGGCCACTTGTTTGAAGTAAGTCATCAGTTGAATTTGTTTTTCTGGCATGATGCAAGTCATCTGGGAAGTTGTATTCAAGCTTGCACCCAGGAATGTAATTATTTGAGAGGGTACCAGTTGTGATTTCTTTTTGTTTATAGTGTACCCTAGGCATGTTAGAAGCCTTTTTACAAACGCCAGATGCTGCAGAAGTGTGCCCTTGTTTTCTGCCTGAATTAGGCAATCGTCCAGGTAAGGATAATTTGAATGTTTCTTTGTCTGCAAAATGCAATTACTGGTGTCAGGCACTTGGTAAAGACCCTGGGCGCAGTAGATAAGCCAAAGGGCAGTGCAGAAAATGGGTAATGCAAACAGCCTGCTTTGAAGCGGAGGTATCTTCTGCAGGATTCCCTGATTGGGATATGCAGGTAAGCCTCTTAAGTCTAGAGTTACCAACCAGGCATCCTTGCCCAGCATAGGCAGTAACTGTTGTAGTCAGCATCTTGACTTTTGGAATGTCCAGAAATGTATTTAGAATGGATACATCTAGAATTGGACGCCATGATTCGTCTTCTCTGGGTACCAGGAAAAGTCTTGAATAAAAATCTTGTCCCTTTTCCTTTTCTGGTATTGGCTGAATAGCCCCCATATTCATGAGGGACATAACTTGTTTCTGGGCCTCTGCCCACTGATTTGGAGGCAGATCTAGCCATCCGTTTGGGATTGGCAATGTGTGGAAATGAAATCTGTATCCCTGAGAAACTACATTTAAAACCTACTTGTCCTGGGTAATTAGATGCCAATTTTGTGCATGAAGTGCCAGTTTTCCCTCAAAGGGGCTGCCAAAAGAGAAGTGCTTGGAGATGGCAGAGGAAAGTCATTGAGACTGTTTACCGCAGGGAGGTGCCTTGTTGAGGTGGAAGCACCCCATTGCTTTGTTCTGTATGTACCTTGTGATCGACACCTGGAGCCTTTGGAGTGTCTGGGTTTGACCTGAGTGGCTCTAGTGGGTACTGGAAAGGACCAATTCTTAGTAGGCCAGTGCCTACTGAACCTGGGTGGCTGCACTTGTAGGAAAACTTTTACAGTTTGTATAGATTTAGCTTCATCTTCCATCAAAACTTCTTCTGCCTTATTACCAAACCGACTGTCCTGTTGCAAAGGAGCAACCAACAATTTTGCTTTAACATGATCAGGCAGATTTTGCTCCTTGAGCCAAGAATGCCTGCTTATCACAGATTCAGTTACAGCGGCCCTGCAAGAGGCCTCCAAGGAATCAAAACCACATTGCAAAGTATGCTTTCCAACTTGTTCAGCTGAATGCAATAAATCCTGTAACTCTATTTTCCACAGTCGGAAATCAACATAATTTTCTGTTTAAGTAGGCCCATGACATGCTGTTGATATTTAAGCATATGAAATTGACAGTTTAAAGCCCTAATTGCCAAGGTTGCAGACGTGCAAACCTTCTTACCCCATCTATCCAGCGCCCTGGAGTCTATCAGAAGGAGTAGGATTTTTAGCAGTAGAGGCCTTAACGCCCTTGGGACCCTGAGAAATGGTTTCAGGGTCAGCCGTAAGGTTTTTAAATAGGAATTTGTGGGAGTCGGGAACCCTGTAATATCTGTCTGGCTTACTAGGAGCCGGAGGCAGGGAATCAGGAGCAATGCTGGATTCTGAGAAAACATCAGAAATGTCTAGAACAGGAGGTATAGCCAAAGGCCTATGCTGAGGAAGAAGGAAATCCCTAAGCCTCTTTTTAGATTGAGAAATCCTGACTCTCCCAGTGAAAATTTTCCCTTAAGATATGCAAAGTTTCTCCAAAAGAAAAATCCTCAGGAGAAGAAGCAGAAGGGATGGATTCTTCTGCATCAGATTCCTCATAAGGTGGAATAGATAATTCCTGATCAGAAGAGGATTCAGAAGAAATGGAAACGTGAAGATTCATAATCAGTGCCTTGCCTAGGCCTCTTAGCAGGAGGGGGATGAGAACCCCTGATCAAGGTAATTAAATCTTCAGCCATTTTGATCATTTGTTCTTTAGGCATAGGGGCCTGTGCACGTGGCCAGAGTGTCAGTGTTTTAGACATAGTTGATTTTGGCCTAGGTTTTGAAGATGGAGGTTTAATATACAAATCTTTAGGTCTGAAAACACCCTCAAAAGCCGGTGCCTGCTCAGCAGCTGCGGACCCATCTAGGGTAGAGACATCCGCGGGTTCAATACTTAGTCTCATGGCATACCAGACTCCAAATGGGTCTCACTAGAGGCCTGCAAATGAAAAGTAGTGGGCATCAGGGGCTGTAAAAGCACCTCATTGAGTACCGGCGACTGGCTTAGGAGAAGCTTCGTCGGTTTTGGACCTAGACGGTCTTTTTCTTTGCGTTTTTTGTGTATTCCGGTAGTCGGACTGCTAACAGACAACATTTCTGGATAGTTAAATCTTGATCCAAAATGTTTAGATGCAAAAATATACAGATGCTTGAATGTGCGTTGATTAAATTTAGCAGAAAACCAACAGCAAGGCACGTTGTGGTCAGGGCCTAGGCAAGGAATACAGTACAAATGAAAATCCTTATGAGGTATTTGCTTCCCACAAGTAATACAATTATTAACTTTTACTGACATCGGTAAGGAGCAAGAACAAGTTTCCCCAATGGGGTACTTAGCTTTAGGTTAAAGACTTTGGTTCTGAAACTCAAAAAAGAAAATTTCAGGAGTCTGCCGACCAGCACTTGCAAACTGCTGCTGCTTCGGGCACCGCGCGTCAAGACAGACTGATGAAAATGGTGTCAGCTGCATGTTTTATACCCCTGACAACATGGATGAAGGGACAGCAACTGACGCAGGACCCAAGACTTTGTTAATCAGGCCGACCGAGGGCAACGTGCCTGCAGATTACCCCAAATGTAATGACTGCAACAGTGAAACACGAAGAAAGTACAGTTGTGTTCACTTGCCATAAATGTAGACGTACCCTGTCCGGGTAAAACATAATAAAAGGCTCCACTGCCATGAGAGCCTGTAGTTCTGAAACCCTTCTTGCTGAAGTGACTGCCAAGAGAAAAGCTGTTTTCCAAGATAGAAATTTTATATCCGCAGTAGCTGCTGGTTCAAAAGGAGGCAAGGTGAGTTTTTCCAGCACAAAACTGAGGTCCCATTCAGGAGTTGGTGATCTTCTGGGAGGCCTTAAATTTTTGGCCCCTGTAAGATACAGTTTAAGCAGAGGATGAGAAGAGGGGAGGTTCTGTGTTGTAATGAGCTGAGATGGCAGAGGCATGGATTTTTATTGAAGAAAAAGATAGGCCCTTGTCAAGCATATCAGTCAAATATTGTAAAATCTGAGGAATATTGGGCTTTGCTGTGTCGGTTCCTTGTGCTTGGTTGCAAGCACAGAATCTCTTCCATTTATTAGCATAAGATTTTCTAGTACTAGGCCTTCTGGCTTCCAAAATGACATCCATCACAGATTTACTGAGAGGTGCTTGAATAATTAGTTGATCAGCCATGCTGCAAGATTCAGAGTTTGGAGTAGAGTGTGCAGAATTTGATAGTTCTGCCGAGACAGTAGATGAGGTATTTGAGGCAAGTACCATGGAGGAAGCAGAGACATATTCCTTAGAAGTGGGTACCAGTGCTGGCGAGGCCAGTCCGGAGCAACTAGGACTGTTTTTTTTTTCCTGTCTGACTTTTAATAAGACCTTGGAGAGTAGAGGCAGAGGGGGAAAGGCATAGACTGATAGGTTTTTCCAGCTTTCCATGTTTTTTTGTGATGAGTTCTTGTGCAGAATTTGTCCAACTGATCATTTTGGGGAGAGGCAAATAGATCTATGTCTAGTTTCCCCCATTTCTGTGTTAACATGCTGAAGTTTGTGGATCCAGTTTCCATTCATGCGGGTCCACAGGATTTCTGCTTAGATCATCTAACAGAGTATTTTGCTTTCCTGGCAGGAATTGAGCTTGAAGATGTATTTGGTAAGTCAAGGCTGTGTTCCACAAGGCCATGGCTAGTCTGCAAAGGGTGTAGGAATGTGTACTCCCCTGCTCGTTTATGTACCACGTAACTGTGGTGTTGTCTGTCTTTATCAGTAGTTGTCCTGGATGAAGTAAGTCCTTGAAGGCTGTCAGAGCATTCTGAACAGCTAGCATCTCTTTCTGGTTGATATGCAGATGCATTTGGTTTGGGCTCCATTTGCCCTAAATGCATCTCCCTGCCAGGTGGGCCCCCACCAAGCATAGTTGGATGCGTCTGTAATTAGGGTTTGGGTGGCAGGGGGTACAGTGAATGACAGTCCCTTGTTTTGGTGACATGTCTCTGCCCACCAAAGAAACTCCTGTTGTAGGCAGGGAATGACAGGAATCAATGTTTTCAGACTGACAGTGTTGACTCCATAAACTTTTTAGGTACCATTGAAGTTTCCTCATGCAGTCTCGCATATGGAATTATTAGTATGCAGGATGCCATGAACCCCAAAGCCTGTAGAATCTGTCTTGCAGATAATTTGTTTTTTGTTGCCATTTGTTTGAAGTATGTTGTCAGTTGCCTTTGTCTGGCGTGAGGTAAGCCATCTGGGCAGTTGTATTCAAGCTTACACCCAGGAATGTAATTATTTGAGAAGGTACCATTTGTGATTTCGTTTATGGTGTATCCTAGGCATGCAAGAAGCCTTTTTACAAATGCCAGATGTTGAAGAAGAGTGCCCTTGTCCTCTGCTTGAATGAGACAATCGTCCAGATAAGGATAAATTTGAATGTTTGTCTGCAGAATGCAATTACTGGTGCCAGGTACTTTGTAAAGACCCTGGGCGCAGTAGATAAGCCAAAGGGCAGTGCAGAGAATTGGTAATGCAAAACACCTGCCTTGAAGCAGAGGTACCTTCTGCACGATTCCCTTACTGGGATATGCAGGTATGTCTCCAAGTCTAGAGTCACTAACCAAGCGTTCCTGGCCAGCATAGGCAGTACCTGTTGTAAAGTCAGCATTTTGAATTTTGGAATGTCCAGGAATGTGTTCAAAATCGATAAGTCCAGTATTGGACACCATGAATTATCTTTTCTGGGTACCAGGAAAAGTCTTGAATAAAAACTTTGTCCTTTTTCCTTTTCTGGTACCGGTTGAATAGCCCCCATATCCATGAGGGACATGACTTATTTCTGGGCCTCTGCCCACTGGTTTTGTGGCAGATCCGGCCATCCGTTTGGAATTGGCAAAGTATGGAAATTAAATCTGTACCCCTGGGATACTATGTTTAGTACCCACTTGTCCTGGGTAATTAACTGCCAATTTTGAGCATGAAGTGCTAGTTTCCCTCCCAAGGGGGCTGTCAAAAGTTAAGTGCTTGGTGATGGTAGAAAGTCATTGAGACTGCTTACTGTAGGGTTGTGCTTTGTTTCCTCTAGATTTGGAGGTGGAGGCACCCCATTGCTTTGACCTGTAAGAACCCTGCGATTGGTATCTGGAGCCTTTTGAGCGCCTGGATTTGCCTGGAGTGGCTCTGTTGGAAACAGGAAAGGACCAATTTTTAGTAGGCCAGTGTTTACTGAACCTGGATGGCTGCACTTGCAAGAAATCTTTTACAGTTTGCATAGATTTAGCTTTGTCTTCCATTTTCCTTAAAACCTCTTCTGCCTTATTAGCAAACAGAGTATCATGCTGCAAAGGGGCATCCAACAATTTAGCTTTAACATGACCAGGCACATTTTGCTCCTTGAGCCAGGCATGCCTTCTAATCACAGATCCAGTAATGGTGGCCCTACAAGAGGCCTCCAAGGAATCAAAACCACATTGCAAAGTATGCTTTCCAACCTGTTCTGCTGAATGCAAAAATTCCTGTAACTATTTTCCACACAATCAGAAATCATCATTTTCTGTTTCAGTAAGCCCATAACATGCTGTTGATATTTAAGCATATGAAACTGGCAGTTTAAGGCCCTGATTACCAAGGTTGCAGACATATAAACCTGCTTTCCCCATCTATCCAGCACCCTGGAATCTCTATCAGAGGGGGTAGGATTTTTGGCTGTAGAGGCCTTTACACCCTTGGGACCCTGAGAAATAGTCTCAGGATCAGCAGCAGGACTTTTGAATAGAAATTTGGGGGAGTCAAGAACCCTATAACATCTGTTTGGCTTACTAGGAGCCGGAAGGAGGGAATCAGGAGCCATGCTTTATTCCGAAAACACCAACAATGTCTAATACAGGAGGTATTGCCAAAGGCTTATGCTGAGGAAGAAGGAAATTTCCTAAGCCTCTTTTTTGATTCAGAGAAGTCCTGACTCTCCCCGTGAAAATGTTCCCTTAAAGTATGCAAAGTCTCTCCAAAACAGTAATCCTCAGGAGGAGATGCAGATGGGATGGATTCCTCTGCATCAGAATCCTCATAGGGTGGAATAGAAAATTCCTGATCAGAAAAGGAATCACAAGAAATGGAAACCTGATCTGAAGATTCATAATCAGTGCCTTGTCTAGGCCTCTTAGCAGGGGGGGTTGGTAAACCCCTGATCAAGGTAATTAAATCCTCAGCCATTTTGATCATCTGTTTTTTTAGGCATAGGGGCCTGAGCACGTGGCTCATGCGTCGGATTTTTAGACATAGATATTTTTGACCTTGTTTTTGTTGCTGGAGTTGGTTTAATATAAAAATGTTGAGGCCTGAAAACACCCTCAGAAGCCGATGCCTGCTCAGCGGCTCCGGAGCCATCCAAGGGAGAGACATCCGCGGGTTCAATACTCTGAGAATCTAGCGGCATACCGGACTCCGAATGGGTCTCGGTAGAGGCCTGCGACTCAAAAGTAGTGGGTATCAGGGGCTGCAAAAGCACTTCACTGAGTACCGGCGACTGGCTTAGGAGAAGCTTCGTAGTCGGTTTTGGACCTTGGTCTGTGTCTTTTTCTTTGCGCTTTTTGTGAACTCCAGTAGTCGGATTGCTAACAGACGACATTTCAGGATAACTAAATCTTGAACCAAAATATTTAGAAGCAAAAATATAGCGACGCTTAATAGTGCGTTGGTTAAATCTAGCACAAAACAGACAGCAAGGCACGTTGTCATCTGGGCCTAGGCAAGGAATACAGTAAAAATGAAAATCCTTATGAGGTATTTGCTTCCCACAAGTAATGCAATTATTAACTTTTACTGACATCGGTAAGGAGCAAGAAAAAGTTTCCCCAACGGGGTACTTAGCTTTAATTTGAAGACTTCGGTTCTGAAACTCCAATACGAAAATTTCAGGAGTCGGCCGACTGACACTTGAGAACTGCTTCGGGCACCACGCGGCGAAAAAGAATGGATAAAATGGCATCGGCTGCATGTTTTATACCCATGACGACCTGACGTCACAGAAGAGGAGACAGCAACTGGCGCAAGACCCAAGACTTTGTTATTCAGGCCGACTGAGGGCAACCTGCCAGCAGATTACCCAAATGTAAGGACTGCAACAGTGAAACACAAAGAACATCATCCTTGGCCTTCTTTTTAGGCGGCTTCACCTAGATGGCAGATTCTGGTTCCATGCCCAATACTGATCACTTTAGTCAGTGAAATTCCAAGAAAACTTTTAGGGCTGCCAGACTGCAAAGGGTTTTGGGAACAAACAATTGGCAAATATTACAGGTCGTATTGGTCATGGGATTGGCCTAAGCAGAGCAAGCACAGCTCATGCAAATCCTTGTGCGGAAACGACCGCACTTGCATTTCCCATTTCTAGCTGACATCGGCTAAGAGTAACAGCAACCTAAGCCTACGGAAGAAAACAAAAAATTATCCCAATGGGGTACTTATCTTTAGATGTCTTCTGAAGCACGGACTGAAGTGAGCAAGCAGACGTTTGACTGCGGCAAAGAAGGTGTGAGGTCTGTGCATGTAGACACATTTAAGGCTCATGGTTTATGGCCCTGCGTGTGACGTCCAATGCACCTGACAGCAACCAGGCTTAAGCTTTTGCAAAGAAGCCTCAGTTGCTTGAGGTGCAGGATCCCCACGGTGAGAATACTGCAACATGGGAATAGGATACCGCTCTATTCACTACCGCAAAGGCAGAAGACTCTAGGTAGAAGGAAAACAATGGAGCAAAGAAGCCAGGCTTCTGTCCCATCAGATCCCTTTAACCGTGAAGGCAATTTACCAGAGGCAGACATCATAGCAGAGCTGTCCAATTCTGAAACTCAGAGGGGCAAAGAGCTCAGAAAACTTTGGAGTCTACTCCAGTGCCTTGGATCTAACAGGGGAGCTTTGGCTCAATCATCTGGCTCCAAAGAGAGCTGGGCCAGTGCACTCTGATAAAAATATCTTCAGATCCAAACCTGAAAGACCTGGAAGGCTCAGATTTAGGGGCTCCAAAATGATCAGTCAGATCAGAGAAGTTGAAATCAGCAGACTGGTAGAAGGGCAGGCTTCTCAATTTGAAAGGGTAGGTGCCGTGAGAACCTCCATCTGTACTTGCACAGACAGGAATCTCATCATTCTGTCCACATCAGCTTCAGTCCAACTTCTGGAAAAAATGAAAGGAAGCTAGGGATTGGGACAGACTGCTACTGTTCCAAAAAGTGGGAAAGTACTCTGGAAAGTACCAGATCCAACCTTGGAGTAGCTGGTTCTAAGCAAGAGTCTTGAATCCGAAATGCTTGGCTCCAAGGAGGATTGTCAAATCTGATGGAGGTCAGATCCAATTTATGCTTCTTTTTTGGGTGGTCCGAGGAAGACAAAGTCGAGAATCAAGGAGGTTTAGGAGACTTTGTGGAAGGCTCCTTTGCTTTTGCCTTGGAGGACTGAGCCCCTGCAATAGCTTCTGAGAAGGCAGTAGGAAGCAACACCTCACCTTCAAAATAAGTTTATTTTTCCTGTCCGCAATTCCACATAATTAAAGTCCTTGCAACTGGAACAATCAACTTGAAGGTGGTCTAGGCTGAAACCACACACACAAAGTATGAGCATCAAAGGTAAATTTTGCCCGCACTTTTGGCACTTCTGAAAACCCGAAGGGCCTTTTTCGGCCATCTTTACCACAACAAAATATCAAATAAAAGAAAAGGAGTTTTTTGACAGAAATAGAGAAAACTACCAATGATGGTTATTAAGAATTACACAGCAAGTGTAAAAAGAAATTGAAACAACAACAACGGTAATAAAGAACTACGCTCAGTGTAACGGAAAGAGGCTTAACCACTAAAAAGATTTGAGAGAATATCAAAACACTTGCTGTTTTTTTAAATAATCACTTGATAGCTCAAGGTGACCACGTCTATTTGCGAAAGGGGCCAACGAAATAGGATGTTAGGGGTTGGTGCATTATGGGTAAGGGAGGAGCTGTAGAGCTTTTTGGATGCCTTGAGCTAAAGTAATGGCTGAACTGGAGCAGAGGATCAGATCCGAACCCAACAGTTGAGGATAGAATGAAAACTGACATCAGGTCACATTATTCTATTAAATATTGATGTAATGCTCAACATCTAAAAATTAGACCAAATGAATGGAACCATATAAATACATATCTATGAATACATGTAAAAACGTCTATACAAGCCCATCCCTACATACACACATGTGTGTATATATATATATATATATATATATATATATATATATATATATATATATATATATATATATATATAAATAAAAATATATAAACACTTCTGTGTAGGTATATATATGTCTCAACACCCCCCTCCACACACACACACACACACATACACCATCTACCCATTATATACATACTGGCATATATTAACACAATGCATTAGCCACAGTTACCTTCATTACTCTGGTGTATAGGTCAAAAAGGCAACCCTCCCCATGATATATTTGGAAAGCATACGATGAACCGTATCCCTCTCTCACTATGCAATGTCAATGATGCATAAGGAAGGGTACCCATGTGTGATACACCCCTATAAAATAATCAGTGTATGATAAAGAGTGCTCCTTCCAAGTGTACTACCTGAACTACAATGCCAGCTGGTGTTTAAGGAAATATGGTCGAAGACAAATTGGCTAGTGTGTACGTGCCCCCCCCCCCCCCCCCAATATACAGTGTTAGCTGGTATGTAAAAAAGCAATGTCAGCTGCTTTCAGAGGAATGTCACAAGGGTAGCCCAATATAAATTGTTAGAAGAAAAAAATGTTAAAAGTATGCAATGTTTTCCAACAGGTAAGACAGAGCTGGTGTGACAGATGTCTCAGTATACAACACTACCTCATGTGTTAGAATTAGTACATTGGTCCTAGACAGCATGAAGAATGGCACCCCAATACCAAGTACTACCTGGTGTGATGAAGGGTATCCAAATACAGAGTACTAGATGCAGCTACATAAGCCCTAAAACACAGTATTAGCTGGTGGCTAAGGATGTGTGCTCCAATATAAGGGTTAGCTAGTGTCAGGGAAGAGGCCCAAGGACACATTCAGTGGGTAATGACTGGTGTCTCAACTGCTGTGTGAAGAAAGTTATGTCCTCTACTCAGCATTTGTGCATGCTTGTGTATGCCAGAAAGGATAATGCTAGCTAAAGGGTTAGTGTACTTCAGCATGCACTGCCTAGTGGTATGGAAGGTGGTGTAGGATGTCACAATATACAGCACTATCTGATATTCCAGCTCAACAAGACAGCGTTGGGTGGTGTGGTAGGAATGCATCACAGTGCATGGTGTTAGCTGATATGCGAGGGAGTGTGCACTACTACAAAGTTGTCAGCTGGTGTATAAGGAAGGTGCAAATATCCAATATCAGAGTGTGGGGACAGTGCGTGTCAGTACACAATACCAACTAGAATGCAAGGAAGGAACAAATGAGAACTCAACAGTGTCACTTCACTAGGAGTGAGCTTTTTTTGCTGAAAGCATTCTTATCTTTTGTATTTACAAAAGAGAAACATGGCAAACTGTCAGCATGCGATGGCAAAATAGCAAAGGACAGAAACTGACTGTTGAAAGTATGACTAGAGAAAAAGAGGAGAGTCTAGCAGACAAGGGTTCATAGCAGTTTACCAGGGTGCTGAGAGAATAGCGTTACTTGGTGAATCACTAGCAATAATGTCTTATCTCTCTTCAGTGACCGGAAAGATGCAACAAAACTGCACACCAACAGGGTGATTCCTCTATCCTGAAGGTAGCTCTAGGGAGAAAGTGGGTAATCAAAATGCCCTTCAAGCTTAAATTTATTCCAGGGTAAATTATAAAAAGTTTCAGTATGGTTAAGTAGGGCTCTAAAATGCTAACTCTGACAATGAAGAGCATGACTTCACACAGTTCCGTTATTTCAGATTTACTGACTCAATTATTTATACACATTTTGCTAACAGGGTCACGAGCCTGGTAAAAGTACATGACAAATCATTGAGGTAGACAAGGGCAGACATGTAGATCTGGTGTAATTGCAATTCAGCAAGACTTCTGCTGCTATAAAATCAAGGCTGTCAGGGGAAATTAAGTAGGGCAAGGTCCTAAATACTGAAGATTACAAGCTAGCTATACGGCCAGAAGGAAAACACGAGGGACAGAAAATCCAGTAGGCAGCAGAATGCCACAGGGATCACTGCTAGGATTTGTCTAGTTTGGTACAGGTTTCTGGATAACACACACTGGGTTTGAAAGTGAAATCGCCTTGTAAACAACCATAAAAAGTGGTATGGTACTCGCTGACATTCCCCAGAGAGCCCTGTGGCAGGTTTTATTACTAGCAGGTGTAGGGCACCTGGAATTTAATTTGAGCGCAGTATCATAATTCCCTTGGGAGGGAATCCAGGTAGAATGACCTTAAGCTAAGAAGGAACATGACTGGTTATCAATCACTCCAGCTGAATGATGCTATGCAGGTATGAAAGTGCAGCACTGCCTACCAACAGCATACAGGGTTACATAACAAAAGTGAGTCCTAGAAACAATGGTCGCACTTCCACTGCATAACGAATTTGTACAAATACATTTGGAGCAGAGCATTCAGTTACAGTAGGCAGGAAGTAATGAGAAAAATACTGTAAAGTAAAGTTTACTATAATGGCTAAGTGATCTAAAGCAGCTGGAGTAATTACAGTAGGCAGGAAGTAATGAGAAAAACACTGTAATGAAAAGTTTACTATAATGGTTAAGTGATCTAAAGCAGATAAGCAGTTAATTTAAAAAGGAAGATGACACATCAAAAAAGTGGCAATATAGGAACAAGAGGGAGAATTAGAAGTTATGTACTCACCATAACGTTCCATCTGAGTAGGTGTATTCATTTGTCTGCAACCTGTGGGTTATGGATCCGATATCGGATCCGAACCGGCATGGTTTTCCAGCTATGGATCCAAGCTCTCAGCTCCTCCCCTCACCCATAATGCCCTGCTCTACCCTCATGACCTCAGATCGAGTTTGCCAAAGCAACAACACCCTGAAAAGGGTAACATAGAATATGCAGGAAACTGAAAGGCCAGGGGGATAGGAGGGCGGGATGGTTGCAGACAAATGAATACACCTACTCAGATGGAACGTTATGGTGAGTACATAACTTCTAAATCTGAAGTAGGATATTCATTTGTCTGCAACCTGTGGGACAGAGTCCCCAGCTACCTGAATCTTGGGCGGCCATCATGGAAGGATATTCCGGAGCACCGCGGAGCCAAAGGATTCTCTACCCCTAGATGCAAGATCCAACTTATAGTGGGAAATAAAAGTATGAGATGAAGCCCACGTGGCTGCTGCACAAATATCATCTAGAGGAATCCTAGCCTTGAAGGCTGCCGAGGTAGATACTGACCGGGTTGAATGGGCATGAACACCCTCCGGTGCGGCCTTCCTGAAGCTTGATAAGCCAATAAGATGCACTGTGAAATCCAGCGGGACAGAGAAACTTTAGAAATTGGCTTGCCCAAATTAAATTTTGCAAAGGAAATAAACAACTGGTCGGATTGCCTATGACCAGCCGTCCTGTTCAGATAAAATCTAAGTTGCCTGTGAACATCTAATGAATGTAACTTATATTCACCTTTGTTTTCATATTTAGGGAAGAAAACAGGAAGGTTAATGGACTGATTGATGTTTGCTTCAGAAGCGACTTTAGGAAGAAAGGACGTGTTGGTCCTGAGGTAGACACGGTCCGGATGAAATACCAAGTAAGGAGGTTTAGCTGATAATGCTTGAAGCTCAGAAACTCTCTTGGCCGATGTAATGGCTACCAAAAAGGCTGTCTTGTAGGACAAGAATTTGAGATCCACCGTAGCCGCTGGCTCGAAAGGAGGGGCGGTCAAGGCCTGTAGGACCAGAGAGAGGTCCCAAGGAGGAACTGCTTGTTTTATAGGGGGCCTGAGAAGAAAAGTACCTTTAAGAAAAATTTTACACAATTTGGCTGACATAAGATGATTAGAGTCATGGCCAATGTGATAATGAGAAATTGCCACCAGTTGTACTTTGACTGTGGAACTGCTGGCACCATCGTTAAAGAGAGTGGTTAGAAAGTCAAGCACTAAAGGAAGAGGAACCGTGAAGGGATTCAGGCCTTGCCGCTCCGCCCACAAAGATAAACGTTTCCACTTGCTTCGGTAAACCTTTCTAGTGGATGGTTTATGAGCTGCCACCAAAATTGCCTTAACCGGTGACGAAATACCGGGAGTCCTAATCAAGAGTGGAACTGGAGCAGCCAAGCGGTCAGCTTCAGTTTGTCCAGATTCGGAGGAGGAATGCAGGATGGATGGGATATCAGATCCGGGATGGGATCTAGAATCCAAGGAGGATTCATCGAGTGAGACCTTAGGAAGGGGAACCAGATCTGTCGAGGCCAAAACGGAGCAATGAGAATCATTCTGCAACCCACCCGAGAGGCTTTCTGAAGAACTTGGAGCATCAGAGGTAAGGGTGGATAAGCATACAGAAGACCGGGTGGCCAAGCATGCACCAGAGCGTCTCTTGGGGTACCTCCGGGAGGAGGTATCAGAGCGAAAAAACTGTCGCACTTGGTGTTTGAGGGAGAGGCAAAAAGATCGCATGAAGGGGTTCCCCACCGTGCGAATATGCGTTCCGCTACTTGACAATTGAGAGACCACTCGTAAGGGGTCAGAATGGTGCGACTGAGCTTGTCCGCTAGGATGTTGGACCGACCCGGAATGTGCGTTGCTATTAGAAAGCGGTTGGTGGAGATTGCCCATTCCCAAACTCTCATGGCTTCTCGACAAAGAGGGTAAGACCTTGTTCCCCCTTGCTTGTTGATGTACCAGACAACAGACATGTTGTCCGATTGAATCGCAATTGTTCCCAAGGGAAGAAAGTCCTGAAGTGCTAGCAACGCTAAGAGCACTGCTCTCATCTCTAGAACATTGATATGCAGTAAGGTCTCTGAATCGCCCCACGTGCCTTGGACGGTCCGCCCCGCAAAGTGCCCCCCCCACCCGAGGCGGGAGGCGTCCGTGGTCACCGTGGCGAGAGGGGAGAAGCACAAAATGGGCGGCCTCTGTGGAGATCCGGGAGTGGAGCCACCACAAGAGGGACCGCTTGCAAGCCTTGCTGATCGCTATGGGATGATGCATGGGGAGAGCAAGGTATGACCACTGTACTAAGAGCGTCCACTGTAGAATGCGCATATTGAGCCTGGCAAGAGGAAGAAGTGCTATAGCTGATGCCATGGACCCTAGAGCCCTCAGGACCAACTCCGCCGGAACAGAACTTGAGTGGAGAATGGCCCGCACCTGGAGCTGCAGATTTTGAACTCTGTCCGCAGTGAGGAAGGCTCGTAAACTCCTTGTGTCTAGCCTGGCCCCTATAAAATCTAAGAGCTGTGTGGAGGCCAGGTTGGATTTCTTTGTATTTATTGTGATGCCCAGAAAAGGAGCAAGATGGAGAAAGGAGTCTCGCCAATAAGAGTAGATGCCTTGTTGGGGCGGTAAGAAGCCAGTCGTCCAGGTAGGGAAAGACCTGCACCCCCTGAAGCCTCAGGTGGGCCGCTACCACTGCTAATACTTTGGTGAACACCCTGGGGGCTGTGGTGAGACCAAAGGGAAGGACCCGGAACTGGTAGTGACTGGCTCCCAGCCGGAAGCGGAGAAACCTCCTGGAGCGCCTGTCCATCAGGATGTGGTAGTATGCGTCCTTGAGGTCTATCGAGCACATCCAGTTATTTTCTCCCAGAAGGGGGAGAATAGATTGCAGAGTGACCATTCGAAATTTTTCTTTGGGGACTGCCAGATTCAAGAGAGAGGTCTAGGATTGGTCTTAGTTCCCCCGTCTTCTTTGGCACTAAAAAGAATCTGGAGTAGAACCCTGATCCGATCTGGTCTGGGGGGACGGGCTGGATGGCTCTTTTCTTTAGCAGATGGCCAATTTCTGCCAAAGCGGCCTCCCGTTGACCGGGTGGGACGTCTGGGAGGGATTTCAACTTTGGAAGGTGAAGGAAAGGGATGCGATATCCTCTGGATATGATCTGGAGAACCCAGCGGTCCGATGTTATGGACTCCCATGCCGCTAGGTGCCCCGAAAAACGTCCCCGACTGCCTCCAGAGTGGAGCAGCCGGGCAACCCCTCAGGGTTGCTGCGCGGGCCGTTCAGAGAAAGGTTCCCTGGACCCGAAGTTTCTGGGAGCCCCTCTGCCTCTAGGGCGGCGTCCTCCCTGTCCTCCTCTGCCACGGAAGGACTGGTTGTCCGGAGCAGGCTGGGACTGCTGCGACTTCCGGAACCACATCTTCTTCTGACCCTTTTGGTTCCTAGAGTAGGGCCTCTGGGGTGCAGAGAAGCGGATTCCGACGGCAGACAGCGTCTTCCCGTCCTTCTCGCTCTGGGTCAACGTCTCGTGAACGGTTTTGCCAAACAGAGCAGAACCATCAAAGGGGGCGTTCGCAAATGACGCTTTGAAGGGCTCAGAAAAATCGAGGACGGAGCCAGGCCTGACGTCTAGTGACTAGTCCTGTCCCGCAGCTCTAGCGGCGCCTTCCGTTGCATGGGAGAGTAGCCGCATAGAAGTATTAGTAACTGACCTAAGAGTGGCCATACGGGTGGAGTGCAGAACCCTGTCCTCCTCCGAAATGGACTCTGGGGGGGATGCAGCGTATTCTTTAATAAGATCTCGCTGCATCCTAATGACATGTGCCAAGTAGTTCAGCGCCCTTACCGAGAAGGTCGCTGAACTAAACATCCGCTTCCCCAAGCGGTCCATCATCCGAGACTCCTTGCTCGGGGGGTGGACTGAGGGACTCTCCTGAGCCAGTTCCCTCTTGGTGGCCGCCGTCAACATGGCATCTACCGGAGGCCCCTTACTCCAATGGGCCCGGTCGGACGGTGGGCTAAGGATCCTATCTGGCCTCTTGGGAATTGGCTCCACGGTGTCCGGTTCCTTCCATGCCCTGGTGGTAATAAGGTCCACCAGGGGGTCGGCAGGGGACACCCAAGAGGTAGACGGGCCCGCTTCAAATGCCTCCAAGAACACGGACTCGTCCGAGGAAGACTTGGGGGCAGACCACCCCCCCCTTATACGGAGCATTTCCATGATGTCTCCAAATGAGACATCCTCGGGGTGACCGTGGGGAGCCTTCCCTTCCTCCAAGTCCGTGTCTTCTGTGAGAGACTCGGGAGTCAATGTGCCTCCTTTTGCACGTATGCTTCGAGGGACATCCTCTGGGGGGCTGTCAGAGGAGTCCTCACAAGCAGCAATTTGTTCCATAGGAGCAACTTGGGGCACAGAAGCGGGCTGTCCCAGGGGCCGGATGGTGGAAGCCTGGCCCAGTGCAGAGGGAGCGCGGGACGGAGCCGGAACAAGTGCCGGGGGTCCGGAGACCCTCAACAGGGCCCTCTCCACTACATCAAACGCCGAAGGGGAGCCGACCTCGACCAAAGGATCCGACAATCGGCTCCCCCTCGGATCCAAAGAGTGGATCGGAGCCGGCGCCGAAGCGCTCAGATCCGAAGGGACAGTGCGCTCCGACACAGACGGCGCCGAAGGAGCACTGATCCCCCCGGATCCGAGGCTCGGATCCAGGCTCCGAGAGGTCGGATCCGACGCACTCGAGGGCAGGGTCGGATCCGAAGTACCAAGTACTATCGGCGCCGACCCACCCCCGGCTCCAAAGCTGCTCGGCTCCAGCTGCTCCGAACCCGGATAGCGGGTCGGAGAAGGAGCAATAGGCTTAAAAAAGGGTGTTGAGCTCCCCAGAGGGGAGGCAAGAGCACTCCCATCTGCATCTGGGCCTGGATGAATCTTCTCATCATCCGGTCCAGATCAGCATCAGAAAGGCTATATGTGGATCTCGACGAGGCTACCGAGGTAGGCCTGGAGTGCCTCCTCGATAGCCTCGACGGAGATCGGGTCTCCTCCTCCTCAGGACCCGTGAAAAGCACACAGGGGACCGGAGCCGAGAAGGAGGAGACCGAGCCGACAACGGAGCCGGGGGAGAAGCCCGCTTGGCTGGCGGGGCCGAAACAGAGGTCTCGGCCCGCCGCTTGTGGTGCTTCTCCCTCCGGTCCTTTTTCCTAGCATCCCTCTCCTCTCCAGAAACGGGAGGTTGAGTCCCAGGAGCAGGAGGGGGTGCCACGGAGGGAATAACCGAAACCACGGTTACTCCCGAAGGAGCGGAGGCCGGAGCCGAGTCTGGCGGTAAAAGGCCCGCCAAGACAAGCTTGGACCTCCGCTCCCTCAGTACCCTGGGGTTGAACCCTGCACAAATGGAGCATCCAGATGTGAGGTGTTCAACCCCCAGGCACTTAACACACCGAGTGTGGCCATCAGCCGGGGAGAGCCTATGGCCACACTCGGTGCATTTAGAAAATACAGATTTGGGCTGATCAGCCATCCAAATCTATACAGCTACTAATTAAAAGTAACTAAAAGTAATACAGACACACAGGCCCAACACACACACACTACGCCAACAGCGAGGGGAGGGAAAAAAAATTACTTAATTTAACTCTAAATAAAACTATCAAAGAGGGAAACCTAAACTTTCACACAAAAATGTACAAAAAACTTCAAATTTTCTGAATTAACAGATATAAAACTAGCACTTAGCTGAGAGCTATAGATACCAATCCAGTCACCAGCGCGGCAAACGAGATCTGAGGTCATGAGGGTAGAGCAGGGCATTATGGGTGAGGGGAGGAGCTGAGAGCTTGGATCCACAGCTGGAAAACCATGCCGGTTCGGATCCGATATCGGATCCATAACCCACAGGTTGCAGACAAATGAATATCCTACTTCAGATGTGGTATTTAACTCCTATGCACCTGTCAGCCTCTGCATCGAGGTATGAAATTCCTCTGGGCTGGCAAACTTAACAGCAAATGCCTGAAGATCAACAAAGGGGAAAACATGCGCAGGAAAAAGTATTACTTAAAATAAGGAGCTACTTCTTTTACTTGTTTAATTTATGATTTTACATTTAAGGGAAAGCGCCAAAATGACATTTTATTCTTCATGTACCTATATTCTGTGCTACATAAACAGCCAGTCAGCAAACGTTTCATATGGGCGGCA
Organism: Protopterus annectens; assembly: GCF_019279795.1. NCBI lineage: Eukaryota > Metazoa > Chordata > Ceratodontiformes > Protopteridae > Protopterus > Protopterus annectens. Next base: position 238,509,655 of record NC_056747.1, on the reverse strand, counting down.
CAGTGGTGCACCGGTTAACGTTGTCGCCTCACAGCAAGAGGTTCTCCGGTTCGATTCTCGGCTGGGGTGCCTTCTGTGTGGAGTTTGCATGTTCTCCCTGCGTTCGCGTGGGTTTCCTCCGGGTACTCCGGTTTCCTCCCACATTCCAAAGACATGCATCTGGAGCATTTCTCCCCGGGCCTCCGCTGAAAACAGGCTCTGTGGAACCTAGTCGGACTTTCCCGGTCAACAAATGATAAATAAAAAATAAATAAAAATAAATAAAATATGGGCATCACACTTAGATGCAAGACATTTGTGACTGAATCTAATGTATGATCATCACCATACAGGTTTCTCTCCGTTTACAGATAAAGGTTATGGTATTTTGGAAAATTCACTTCTCACCAAACTGTACCAATCTTATTAAGTAGCAGTGGACATGGGGTGGCTCAGCTGCATGTTGGGGAGATGCAAATTGGCTTGGCCCCTTTATAAAAAACACAGTGAGTCTGGATACTTGTATAACCATCAGTATGACACTTGGTGGCAATCTCACGAGTGTCAATCATTAATTTATCAAACTTGGCTATGGAAATGGAACCATTTTTATATTATACTTTATTTTTTAGTATCCCAAAATAGTTGTGTAGTCTGATGCAGATGGGATTTTTCTGACATACTTGCTGACTTCTGACATTTGATTACCAGGAAAGTTCAAATGGGGTAGCTGTCCATTTTTAGTGAAAGCCCAGGGAGAAAAGCTCCAGAGTATTACAAAACATAATAATTTCACAATCTTTAAAAGAGAAAAAACATCTACAGTTTAAATTATAGCAAATTAAACTCCACGTGAAAACATTGTATATGAATAGATACAATTTATATGACAATGATTGAATAGAGAAATTTAAGCCAGTTTAGAGAGTAATTTAAGATAAGTTAGTTAATACAAATAGAGAAACTAGTGGTCTTAAAACTTTATTGATGAGCTCAGTCACAATTTCCAGAAATCATGAAACCCAGGTAGTGTTCCCAAAGCATATTATCTGGGTTTCATGATAATGGAAATTGTGACTGAGCTCAATGAAGTTAAGACCACTAGTGTTTTTTTTTTTCCCTTCAGCATTCCTAGTGGTAAGGTTAGAACTAGACAGACTCCAGTGCTTGTTCATTTCTTACTATAATACAAACAGGAATTGCAATATGAAGCAAGAGAAAACAGGGTTACAGCATATTTAGAAAGTCTGTGAGGGGAAGAGAAACAGAGTGAAAAATGTACAGTAAGGATGTGCTAGGTGTGAACAGGTACTTGTTTACATTTGGGGATACAGTTTATCCTAGTTTTAAGAAAGAACAGAACCAGATTTTGGCTAGGAAGTCTCTGAGAAGGGTTTAAAAGGACTGGAGGGAGAGTACTGACCTGATTGATACAGGTAAGGAGTTCTAGGACTTTGCAACACGAGTACAGGCCATGCTCAGCAGCAAGACAGGTTTGTGGACAGACAGAAGTTTTTGGTCACTGAATCAGTTACCAACTGGAAACATAGCTGTGTAGAATAGTAGTTAGTGCAGCACAAACAGATGGATGCTAGATAATTTAAGGTGGTAAGAAGCTGTGTATATATGTTAGTTGACTAGGCAGTTTTAACCAATTTAGGCTTTTTAATGCTATACATACAGTGGTGGGTTCTGAAAGGGGTATTTGCTGCAAATTTAGCCACTTTATTATAGCACTGTCCAAGTTTTGATTTTTGTGTTCCCTGGAGATTGATGGTAGCGTCACAAAGTAGTGAGGGGAGGAAACAAGCATTCGCAATTGTAGTTTTTAGTTGTGTTGGCGAGAAAGTTTCTGGCTCAGAGTTTTTTAATGCAATTTTGTATATGCAGGTCAGATTTAAGACCATCATCCCTAATAATCTGCTATGAAAAATGACTTCTATGACTGCATTAAGAGAAACTATTTTAAATTTTTTTTTTTTTTCATGAAAGAGGAATTTGAGGGGAAATAAGTTGAGCATGAGTTGTGAGTTACAAAACCATGTCACTGAAACACGGTTTTGTAACAACTCATGCTCGTCCCCAAAAAATAACCTATTACCCCTCCCTCAAATCCCTTTCATGAAAAAACAATTTAAAATAATTTCTTAATGCAATCATCAGTGGCTATTAAAGTTTCCTGAATATTTTTCTTGGAGATGTGCCGGGTTGTCAAATGTGCATACGAGTGTAGTGTCATCTGTGAGGCCTGTGTTATGGGTGTGTGAAGGGTGTTAGTGAGAATGTTAAACAGGAGCTTTGCGGTACACCTGTGGTGACATGGAGAGAGGGTGGGGTGCCATTTTAATGACCGATACCTACTGGACATGTAGCTTTCAAACCACAGAAGAGTGGCGTGAAACAGACCTAGTAAGGACATTTGAAGTGGTAGTTTGCTATGACAAACTGTGTTGAAGGCTTTAGGCAAGGCAAGAAATAAGGATACAACTAGTTTGCCATTATTCTCTTGCTTCGACAGTATCAAAAATTAGAATTGCAATGTTAGTACTAAGGGAGGGAATGAAGCTGTGGTGTGTGGGGGATACGAGTCCTTCCTGCAGGCAAGAGTTTAGCAATTGCGTTTGAACACATTTTAAATATTTTGGAGAGAAGGAGCTACAGGTCTGAAGTTAGTAATGTTTGCTGAATTTCCTTCGTGTAGAGGGATAATACATGATTTTTTTTTCTATTGATAACTAACAATTTTTGCACTGACCTATTTATAAGGATTGAGACAGGATAGGCTCATAAGCAAGAACTAAGACAACTGTTCTTGCAGGCCATTTTAAGCTTAGTCAATTTCTTTCAAAGGTGAGAATCAAACTCTGTACTTGTTGTCTGTGAGGTAAGCACCTTAACCCATTATATGAACTTCAAACAGCAGCTAATGACTTGTTACTTTAAGGTATGCGCTTGGAAGATCATCAGCAGAAGTAGAGCATAGTTTAAGAGTCGTTTTATACAGGATGTGGGCATAGGTTTGAAGGTGTAAGTGAATGTGGTGATACAAGTCTGTTGGGCCGGGTTAAGATTGAATGGTGGTGGGATTGTTGGTCATGGATTTTTGAGTTTTACTGCAGTTTCGAGTGGTGAGTTGTTGGGAGAGGGGTTAGGGATGAATTCTTGTCCAGGATGCAAGACATCTTTAATGGCCAGCAATTTTTTTTTAATATTGTGTTTACTGTTGCTCTGAAAGTTGTTACAGTATAGTTTTTGTCTTGATTAGCTTTAGTAGGGTTGCAGGGCATTCTGAAGTTTTAAAAATATTGTGGCTTTATATTTTTGCCATTCTCTCCACACACTATCCTGCTTTAACATTCTACTCTTTGCAGATAGCCAAATTGCATTTGTTTTTGGTCTCTTCTTTCTAGGAGGTGCAAGACTACTTAGAATATTTAGGAAGGTTGAATGGATTTACAGCATCATCTTAAGGGAGGATTTTTAGGATATTCCAGTTAATAGGTAATAGGGTAGTAATGAATATTTCTCAGTTAACCTTGGAAAGGTTGTGTGCTTGCTTTATAAAAACATGCAGTTTCAGTAGATGTGTGAAATGTCCAGCTGTATAGATTGAGATGGTCACAGAGTGACACTGTACCTGTGGTGCTGATTTTGCTAGGGTCTGACATTAGGATCCAGTCTAATAAGAAATCTTATTTCTTGCTATAATCTGTGAGGCTGTGAATTAGTTGTGTTAAACCATACAAGTTCATGGTAGATGTAGTTTTTTTTTTTTTTTACCACATCTTTATTGAATTAGCACTTGTGACATAGGCAAATTTACATTTATACAAAGTTGCATAGGCAAATTTACATTTATACAAAGTTGCTACTGATATCAACTAGCAGTACTTTTTCTTGTAGATTATGGATATCCAATGTAGGCTATCTTCCAGTGTAGCTGTATTGTTGTCAGAAAAATGTTAAGGACAGTAATACATGTTTATTTTCAGAAAAGTAATAGGTTCTGCTGAACTGAATTTTGGTACTGGTTTATTGTATGAAGAAATGTGATAGTTGCTAGGAAACATTAAAGCAATACTACCAACTTTCTTCTTTATATGGAAATTATGGATAATATAGCAGAGTTTAATTTCAGGGTCCTTTATGTTGGGTTTAAGCAAGTTTCGGTTATAATGAGAATATTCAGCTTGCGTTGGGTAATCCAAGCAAGCAGTTCAGCAGTTTTATTTTTTTTTCTAATATTTACGGCAGCAAAAGTTAGATTACTGGAGTTGATTATCGTGGGGTTAGAGTACTGTGTGGAAGAGAATTGTCTTGATGTAGGCTATAAGATGTGGGGCAAGGATTAGGGTGAATGTCTCCTAGGAGGATTTTAGTATATTTATGCATTATTGATTCTTGAAGGGTTTTTTGGAGATTACTTTTCCTCTTAATTTTGATTTGAGATGAAATGGAGTTGGTCTACATTTGGGTAAAGGTGAAGGGTGTCAAACAGGTTTGGTGTGATGTGTGGAAAATTTAGGGAGGTAGTACGGATAGGTGGTTGGGACAGAAGTGGAGGAATGTAAAAAAAAAAGTTATGTACTTAAAAAGTTCCATCTGTCCATTTTCATTCAATAGATGGGTTCAGATCAGATCCTGGGATCTGACTCTGCCGTTACTAAAGCACATGGTAACCAAAAATGCTCTAGCTTCTCCCTTACCCATAATGCACCAACACCAAGTTAACTCAGATCTTGTTTGCTGACTAACCAGAAAGGAAATGTTTAACATGCATAAATATAGTAGGTGTAAAATTGCATATGCTCAATACAGAAAGACTGTATCTGGAGCTCAATATTAAGGACAATGATGCCCCTCAAACAACTGTCATCCAGAAGTTTAACAAAGGATTGGGGTTGGTGGGCAGGAAGCTGAGGAAGAATTTAAATGGACAACACAGATGGAACGTTATGTTAAGTACATAATCTGATGTAGTCCATTTTCATTCTATCCTCAGGTGGGACAGAGTCCCCAGCTACCTATAATAATCCAGAGTGGATTATATTTCTGAGCACAGCTGAAACAAATGATGCTCCATCCCTGAAGACCAGATCCAACTTGTAGGGAGTAAAATATGAGGAGTAGCCCAAGTTGTTGCTCCACATGTGTTGTCCATGGAGGCTCTGGAAAGAAAAACTGAAGTTGCCATGGACCTAGCTGAATGAGCTTGTACCGGCTGTGGTAAGGTAATGACCAATTTGCTAGAAACAAATAAAATAAAATCAATTAGCCATCTGGCTAAAGTTACTTTTGTCAATGGTTTGCCTGATTTTGATTCTGCAAAGGAAACAAATAACTGGTCTTTTTTTATGTCTCTTCTGTGCAGATAAAAACGTAACTGTCTTTGAACATCTAATAAATGTAACGTATTCACAGCGTTTGTAAATTTAGGGAATACTGGCAAATTAATGGATTGACTAATATTAGATTCTGTCACCACAATTGGAAGGAAGGAAGAAGGCATTAGTTCGTAGTCACTCTATCCTTGTGAAAGACCAGGTATGGAAGTTAAGACTAGGCTTGAAATTTTGAAAATTCATCTAGCACAGGTAATGACTACTAGAAAAACAGTTTTCCAAGTGAGATACTCAAGGTCACATTTTGCTGCTGGTTCAAATGGGGAATGCATTAGAGCTTGCAGTACCAGACTGAAATCCCATGGGGAAAGTAGGGCCCTCAAATGGAGGTCTCAAAAGAAGTGTGCGTCACAGGAAAGCTCCTCACAATTTGTGAAAGACCACTGAAGAACCTTCAAATCCAACATGAAAATGTAATATTCCTGCTAAACTAAGTTTAAAGGTTGAGGAACTAGCCCCTTATTTAAAAGGTAAGGCTAAAAACTTGAGTATGCATATACTTGTATAAAGTTTTCTTGTTGAAGGTTTATGGGAAGATAAAAGAACAAGTTGGACAGCAGAAGACTGCATCAGTTTTCTGGCTCTTGACGGAACTGGAGAAACCTGAAATGTGAGTATGGATCATGCCCATTGGGTGAGATGAGATCTAGAGTCAGATCCAGGATAAAAGGTTGATGAAGTGAGGCCAAAGGAAAGGAAAAGTACAGTTGTGTACACTTACCATAAATGTAGATGTTGAGTGTATTCACTGTTGCAGTCAACACATTTGGGTTATCGGCCTGCAGGTAGCCCTCAGTCGGGGATTTCTGCGTCGGATGCTGTCGCTTCTTCCATGACGTCAGGTTGTCAGGGGTATAAAACATGCAGCCGATGCCATTACATCAGTTTTTCTTGCCCCAGATGTCAGGAGCCCCTACAACAAAAAGCAATTACATGGTGTGGAACACCCCCAGTAGAAAGTAAATACCAATGTTATAAGATATGGACAAACAAAAAAGAATGGGTAGAAGTATAGAAATGTCAGGGGGTTGGAGGGAGGGTAACCAGGACTGCAACAACGAATACACTCTAACAGCTACATTTATGGTAAGTGTACATAACTGTACTATGTTCGTGTTTCACTGTTGCAGTCATCACATTTGGGTTGATTCCCAAAGCTAAGGGTGGGTGGAGGCAGTCAAGAAGCATTACGGCTGGCAAGCAGGCCCTGTAAGACTGCTGTGGCATAGTTAAGTGGTAATGCTTGGTGAAGGTGTGTACAGAGCTCCAGGTAGCAGTTTCCAGGATCCCCTGGTAGGTGACTCCCCTGAGAAATGCTGTAGAGGTTGATGTAGCCCTAGTGGACTGTGTTCTGATCTCCTGTGGCGTAGGTTTCCCATGGTGTTTGTAGCAGAAATGGATGCAGTGTGTTTGCTTTGAAATGGCCTTGCCCTGTCCCTGTAACAAAGCTGACTAGCAGCTAGTTAGATTTTCTGAAAGGTTTAGTCCTGTCCAGATAGAACTTAATCTGCCTGTGCATGTCCAGGGGGTGCAGGATCCTTTCCCCTTTATTCCGAGGATTAGGGAAAAAGGTTGGCAAATGAATGGATTGGTTTAAAGCCACACTAGACACCACCTTGGCCATAAATGATGGGTTAGTCCTGAGGGAAACCCTGTCCACATGGAAGATAATGAAGGGTTCCACGGCCACAAGAGCCTGCAATTCAGACACTCTTCTTGCTGAAGTGATGGCTAGAAGTAGAGCTGTTTTCCAGGAGCGGAATTTTAAATCTGCTGAGGCAGCAGGTTCAATGTGTGGAAGCGTGAGTTTTTTTCAGTACAAAGATAAGGTTCCCAGGCTGGAGTGGGAGCTCTCCTGGTGGGGGTCTTACATTTTTGGCTCCTCTCAGAAACGGTTTGACCAGAGGATGAGAGAAGAGGGGTGGCTCAGTATTATAATCAGCCAAGATGGCAGAGGCATGAATCTTAATTGAAGAGAAGGATAGACCTTTGTGGAGCATTTCTGTTAAGTAATCTAGTATATGAGGTAAGCTGGGCACAGTTGTGTCCATTCCTTGAGACTGGCTCCAAGAACAGTATTTTTTCCACTTTTTTGAATACGATTTTCTAGTACTAGGCTTCCTTGCCTCAAGGATGACATCCAGCACCTGTTTACTGAGGGTTGCTGGTGATGAGTTCAGGGGATGAGCCAGGCAACTATGTTCAGGGTTTGTAGCACAGGATGCAAAATCTGGCCCTCCTGCTGGGAGAGCAGGGGGGGGGGTCTGAGGCAGGTGCCATGGTGGCAGTACTGTCAGACGGCGCAAAAGTGGGTACCAGTGCTGGCGTGGCCAGTCTGCTGCAATCAGGATTATCCTTGGCTTGTCCTGTTTGATCTTTAGTAGAACCTTCGAGAGGAGGGGCAGAGGGGGAAAGACACAGACTGAGGTTTTCCAATGTAAAGGACAGGGCATCCACTTTACATCCTTGGCTGTGGGGAGTTTTGGTGCAATATTTGCTCAACTGATAGTTCTGATGGGGAGCAAAGAGGTCCACCTCTGGTGCCCCTCACCTGTGGATCAGAAGCTTAAATGATTTGGGTTCCAGTTTCCACTCGTGTGGGTCCATTAGATTACTGTTTAAGTAGTCTGCCAGTGAATTTAGTTTGCCTGGCAGGAACTGAACTTGCAGGTGCACTTGATTGTTCAAGGCTGTGTTCCACAGAGCATTTGCTAACCTGCAGAGTGGGTAGGAATGGATTCCCCCCTGCTTGTTTATGTACCACATAACTGCGGTGTCTGTCTTTATCAATAGTTGCACTGGAAGAAAGCATTTGAAGGCTGTCAGAGCATACTGTACAGCTAACATTTCTTTTTGATTGATATGCAGGTGCATTTGCTTTGGGATCCACTTGCCTTGAATGCATTGTCCTGCCATGTGAGCCCCCATGCATAGTCTGATGTGTCTGTTAGGGTTTGGACAGCAGGGGGTTGAGTGAAAGGGAGTCCTCTGTTGTGGTAGCAGGCCTCTGCCCAGCAAAGGAACTCTGCCCTTAGGCAAGGAATGATGGGAATTATTGTTTCCAGGTCCTGAGAATGTTGACACCAGAGAATTTTTAAGTACCACTGAAGTTTCGTCATATGCAGTCTTGCATATGGAATTAGTAGAGTGCAAGAGGCCATGAACCCTAGGGCTTGCAGAATTTTTCTTGCAGATAGCTGGGTTTTGGTGGCCAGTATTTTGAAGTAATTTGTCAAATAAATTTGTTTTTCTGGAGTGAGGAATGCCATCTGGGAAGTTGTGTTCAAGCTCGTTCCCAGGAATACAATCTGTTGGCTGGGTATCAAATTTGATTTCTTTTTGTTGATTGTGTACCCCAGTGAAGTTAGAAGTCTCCTTACAAATGTCAGGTGCTGGAGTAGCAATTCCCAACTGTCCGCCTGAAACGGGCAATCGTCCAAGTATGGGTAAATTTGAATTTTTCTGTGCCTGCAATATGCAATGGCTGGAGCTAGGCATTTTGTGAATACCCTGGGTGCAATAGATAAGCCAAAGGGAAGTGCAGACAACTGATGGTGCATACAGCCTGCCCTGAAATGCAGATATTTCCTGCAAGGTTCCCTTATGGGGATGTACAGATAAGCGTCTTTTAAGTCCAGGGTGGCTAGCCAGGAGTCCTTGGCTAGAAAGGAAGCAGCAGTTGGAGAGTAAGCATTTTGAACCTTGGAACCACCAGGAAGGTGTTGAGAAAAGACAGATCCAGGATAGGGTGCAGAGTGTTTTCTTTTCTGGGTACCAGAAACAGTCTGGAGTAAAAACCTTGTCCCCTTTGCTCTGCTGGGACAGGGTGAATAGCCTTGATACTGAGAAGAGAAGGTACATGCTTTGGGGCCTCTGCCCACTGGTTTGGGGGGAGGTTTGGCCATCCGCTTGGGGTTGGCAGTGAGTGGAAGTAGAATCTGTATCCCTGGGATACAATGTTCAAAACCCTTCTGTCCTGGCTGATGTACTCCCAGTTTTTTTGCATGCAGGGTGAGTTTTCTTCCTAAGGGTGCAAGTACTTGGGCAAGGCTTGGAGGAGTTGAGGATAAGCCACTGCGAGATTTTACCATAGGAAGGTGGCTTACTACTCCCTGTTTTAGAGGTGGGAGCACTCCATTGCGTAGATCTGTGCAAACCCTGAGACTGTAATCTTGGTGGTCTGCTGCCCCTGGGCTTGGACTGAGGTCTGGGAGGGACTGGAAAGGGCCAGTTTTTAGAAGTCCAATGCCTACCGAATCTAGGTGGCTGCACCTGCAAGAAACTAACAGTTTGCATGGATTTAGCTTTTTCCTCCATCTTTCTGAGGACAACTTCTGCTTTATTGCCAGACAGACGTTCTTGGTTTAATGGTGCATCTAGTAATTTTGCTTTGACATGGTCTGGCAAGATTTGTTCCTTAAGCCAAGCATGCCTTCTAAGAAAAGGCCCAGTGACAGCAGCCCTGCACGATGCTTCTAAGGCATCAAAACCACATTGCAAAGTACGTTTTCCAACGTGGTTAGCAGAATCTTAACTCTTGTAAATCTTTATGTTCTGCACTATCAAGAATCAACACCATTTTCTGTTTAATTAGCTCCATAATACGCTGCTGATACTTTAACATATGAAACTAGAAATTTCAAGCCCTGATGGCAAGAGTAGCAGAGGTGTATACCTTCTTACCCCATCTGTCTAAAGCCCCAAAGTCCCTGTCCGAAGGGGTAGGGTTTTTGGCTGTTGTAGCCTTAATGCTTTTAGGTCCCTGGGAAATGGTCTCTGGATCTGCAGTAGGATACTTAGAGAGGAATGTGTGGGAGTCAGGTACTCTAATACCTGTCAGGTTTCCTGGGAGCTGGAGGCAAAGTATCTGGGGTAAGGCTGGATTCCAAGAAGACAGTCTACAATTTCCAGAAGAGGAGGGAAAGCTAGACGTCTGTGCTGAGGCAAGTTTAAAACTTCCCAGGGTCTCTTTTTGGACTGTGGGTAGTCCTGGCACTTCCAGTGGAAATGCTCTCTAAGGGTATGCAGGGTTTCACCAAAAGAAAAATCTTCAGGTGGGGAAGCAGAGGGAATGGAATCCTCTGCATCAGAATCCTCATAGGTAGATAAGTCCTGGTAATCAGAATGATCAGTCAATAGACTCTTGATCTGAAGAATCAGAAGGAAAATCAGTTATTGGTCTTTTTGAGGGGAAAGGCTGGCTTCCCCCAATTACAGTTATAAGATTTTCAGCCATTCTAAGCATTGGTTTCTGAGGCATGTGGGGCTGAGAATGCGCTTTGGCAGTCAGTTTCCTAGGCGCAGTGCGAACTATGGGCCTGAGAAATTCGGTACTTTTGGTTTGAAACAGAGTCGTCGTTTTAATATGAAAATCAGGAGGACTGAATATACCCTCAGAGGCAGGTGCCTGCACAGCGGCTCCAGATCCATCCAAGTTAGAGACATCCGCAGGTTCCATAGCTGAATCATCTCGCGGGATACCGGACTCTAAATGGGTCTCAGTAGAGGCCTGCAAATCTGTAGAAGCGGGTATCAGTGGCTGCGAAAGCGTCTCCCTGAGTACTGGCGGACTGACGACTAGCTTAACGGAAGCCTCGTTGGCAGTTTTGGACCTATGCAGTCCATCTCTCTCTTTATCCTTACTTTTTTTGGAAGATCGGTAGTCGGATGGCTTATCAAAGCTATTTTGAAATACAGAAAATGAGCGTGAAAGAATTTAGTGACAAAAATAGCCCAACGACGAATAGTTTGGGCGTTGAACAAAGCACAAAACAGACAGCGAGGAACATCGTGCTCTGGGCCTAAACAGGTGAGACAGTAAGAATGAAAATCTCTGAGGTACATGCTTTCCACAGGCAAGACAATTAACTTTTTCTGACATTGGTTAGAGCAAGAAAAAAGGATCCCCAACGGGATACTTATCTTTTAGAAGACTTCAGGTCTGAAACTCGAAAAATGAAAATTTCAGGAAGCGGCCGACCGGCACTTGCGAACTGCTTCTGCTTTGGACACTGCACAGCAAGAAAAGCTGATGAAATGGCATCAGCTGCATGTTTTATATCCCTGATGACCTGACGTCATGGAAGAAGCGACAGCATCCAACGTAGAAATCCCAAGACTCTGGTATTCAGGCCGACTGAGGGCTACCTGCAGGCAGATAACCCAAATGTGATGACTGCAACAGTGAAACATGAAGATAATCAATTTGTCGAGGCCAGCATTGTGCAATGATGACGACTTGGCTCTTCAACTGGACAGCTTTCTGTAGAAATTTTGGAATTAATGGGATTGGTGGGTAGGCTTTAAGTAGACTGGAAGGTCAATGGTTTAGTAGAGCATCCCTCAGTGACTCTGCCTGCTAAGGGAGGGATTAGGGCAAAGTAGCTACTGCATTTGTTAAGGGAAGAAGAAAAAGATCGCAGAAAGGCTGGCCTCATTGATGAAAAGTCACTTTCATCATTTTCTTTTGACAGACCACTTGAGAGATAAAAGAAAGCAGACTAAGCAATTACACTGGATTGTCCAGAATGTGCTTTGCTATAAGAAAGCGGTTGGATGAGATAGTCCACTGCCACATTCTTGAGCTCTTCTCGACATGGGGTATGATCAGGCTCCTCCTTGTTTGATGTACCAAACTACTGACTTATTGCCCATTTGAAGTGCAATCATCCCCAAAGGCAGAGCATCCTGGAGGGCCTGCAGTGCTGAAAGCAGTGTTCTTATCTCTAGGATATGGAAGTGGGCCTCTTCAGGGGACCAAGTGCCTTGGACAGTTTTTTTTTTTTTTTTTTTTTTTTTAAAACAGAAAATATCCCCCATCGGGAAGCATCCATGGTCACTATTGTCCTTGGGCTCAGGGGAAACAAACTGAAGACTTTGTAGAACCTGATCTGACTGAATCCACCATCTGAGATCTCTCTTGTTTATCTGGGTGATTTGAATCAGAGTTGACATGGGTTGGTAAAGTATCGACCATTGTGTTGCTGTTGCTAACATCCGTTGCAGAATCCTCATGTATAATCTGGCTAAAGGTAGTGTTGTTGTCACGGACATTGATCCTAAATCTTGAAGGAACAAACAGGCTGACATCTTGGTACTGCAGATTATTTTTCTGACTAGTCATCTTATAGTCTGAGCACTTGAAGGAGATAGTGAAGCTATCATTGACCGTGTTAAAAACTATTCCTACGAATTCCAAACTTTGGGTTGGTTCTAGATAAGACTTCTTGTAGTTTATGGTTATTCCCAGATGTGAACAAGTCTTAAGAACCTGATCTCTTGCCCATATCAAATGATGCCTGGGTTGGGGCAGTAATGAGCCAGTTGTCTAGATAAGGAAACACCCAGAATCCATGCAGTCTCAAGTGAGCTGCTGCTGCTACTACTGGCCTACATTTGATGAACACCCTGGGGGCTGTGGTGAGACCAAAGGGCAGAACTCTGAACTGGTAATGACTGGCTTCCAGTCAGAAGCCCAAGTACCTTCTGGATCTTCTGTTCATCTTTGTGATAGTAAGCACTCTGAAAGTCTATTGAGCACATCCAGTCGTCCTTGACCAGAAAAAGGAAAAATGGACTGAACTGTGACCATCCAAAAACTGGTGTGTTGAACTGACTTGTTCAAGCTGCTGAGATACAAAATTAATCTCCAGTTCCCTGTTTTGTCTGGCACTAAAAAGCACCTCGAGTAAGATCTGGATTCTATTTGGTCTGGTGGGACCTCTTGAATGACACTTTCTAGCAGCTTTGTATTCGATCTACTGCTTCTTCCCTATACTGGGTAGAACATTGGAGATTTTCCTTGAGATTGGAGGTTGAAGGGAAAAGGGTATTATATAGCCTGCCTCTGGAAATAATTCTCTGCACCAAAGTATCTTTTGTTACATCTAGCCAGGCTCTCTTGTGCAGGGATAACTGGCCCCCAACTGCCTGCAGAGGCAGACAATTGGGCCTTTCAGAAGTGCTGGTAGGGTCTAAAAGAAAATCTTTGGACCCTTGGTTTTGCAGACTTCTCTGCCACAGGGACATCGACCACTGCTGCTGCCCCCTCTGCCCCTGGGGGAAATTTCACCAGTTTACTATTAAAATGTCGACCAGAAAAACATTTTCCGGTCACTTCAAAGAAAAGGGTAACATTGAAAATATCCGACTTGACAATGTCGAATCGGTTGAATGAATTCAGTAAATTAGACAGCTGAACAGAGCACGTGGTGTCCATACAGAAGCACACTTGCGTGAAACTCCTATACAGTACATCATGGTTTTGCAGGTGGGCAAGCCCCCCTGCAACCCCATGTGGAGGGCTGCGCCCCCACACCCCTAACTACATATTCCAACTACAAGATCGCACTACAGTGAGGAAAGGGAGGAATATCCCAAACCACACTGTACTGCAATCTCTGTTCAGTACGCTGACTTCATATCAGCGAATGTACGGCAGCATTCGCGGATAGGAATTTCAAACAAGGAGCATTCTGCAACACAGTCGAACATCCGTATTTAGATTGCCTGCGAGCATCTCCACTTGACATTTTGATTGCAAACCACTTTCACCATGTGTGCTGGAAAGGACCCTGGGATTTCCTGAACATCTTTCGACCAACTCATTTATTTCTTGAAAACGATCTCAGAGGTCGAAAAATATACATCCACTACAGATAGGGTGTTTCCAGCTTTCTTACACCTGTATGGTGTGTCCTTCACTTTGGGGGCAAATAAAAATGTTCCGTCAAAGGGAGCATTGATGAAAGATGACTTGAAGGGCTCTACAAAAATTACAGATGCGTGTACATGCCTGAACTCCCTACACTCGAAGTCCCTTCGGCTACATGCAAAATGAGCCTCATGGATGAATCTGAAATGGATTCCAAGATAGTCAGCTGAGAAGTCACAGATGATAGACCCCTGCAGAAAGGGATCTTGAGAGGGTATCTGACAGTTCCTTAATCAAATCCCTCTGTAACCTTGTAAAATGTGCCAAATAATCCAGTGACCTTAAGGCAAAGGTAACTGAAGCATTGACATGCTTCTCAAACCTGTTAGTCTCCCTAGACTCCCTGTTAGGGGGATGAACAATGGAACTCTATTTAGCAAGTTCCTTTTTGGTGGCTGCCATGACCATAGCATCAACAGGCACCCCTTTACTCCAAAGGTGATGCCATAATCTTGTCCGGTCTCTGGGGTATGGGTCAACTATGTCGGGTTCCTTCCATGCCAGACGAGAACTCAATTCTATAAGCTCACTGGCAAACAGATTAACCCAGGATGTAGACCAACCAGTACGGAAAGCCTTCAGGAATACAGACTCCTCGGATAAAAGGTTGCTTTGGTGTCCAACCACCTCTCTGTATTAAGATCTCAAGGATGTCTCCAAATGAGAAATTTTCTGGAGGAGATTGTGGGGATCCTTCACCTTCATCAAAGTCCATATCCTTTATGACAGACTCTTGAGAAGAGTCCAAGTGCTTCCTCTTGCCCTTCTTCCTAGGGACATCCTCAGTAGGATGCTCTGGAGAGGTATTGTACAAAACTAATACCTGCTGTCAAGCCTTGGGGTCTCAGACTGACTGTCCCTGTGGTAAAGGATGTTTTGGCTCCAAGTACAGAGACATCAAGGTAGAAGGTGGAAGACCCAAGGAGGTTTGTATCAGTTAGTTCTGTCAGGGCAGGAACAAACCCTCTTCACAACCTCGAAGGCTGATCATTCTGGAGAAAGAGAAGACCTCGGCTCCAAAAAGACAGGCTTCTGGGATGCTGTCTTCCCCCACTCCAAAGTGATCTCCCCGAGGTGGGAGCCGGAGCTGAGCTATCCAATGCTGAGGCTCTTAGGTGCAGAGATGGCTCCGACAACTTTGGAGTCAACTAGAACACGTCAGATCAGACAGGGAAGCTACCACTCCGACAGCCATCTAGATCAGACAGAACTGGAGCAGAGTAAACTTTAGATCGGAAGATGTTAACTTCGGATCTGAGCCAGACAGAAACAGAAGGCTTGGATCCAGGGACTCGAGCAGTTAAAGGTATCAGGAGGAACTTGAACGGAGATGTGGTCAAAGGATAGACGACCTAACCAAAAGGGG
The DNA here is from genome assembly GCF_019279795.1 of Protopterus annectens. Classification (NCBI taxonomy): domain Eukaryota; kingdom Metazoa; phylum Chordata; order Ceratodontiformes; family Protopteridae; genus Protopterus; species Protopterus annectens. Next base: position 238,494,195 of record NC_056747.1, on the reverse strand, counting down.
TAAGGAGCTGGTAAGTCACCCGTCTGACTCTGTCTACAGGATCTTCCGCATCACTCATTCCACATCTTCCTCTGTCAAACTTCTGGAAGAACGAGTGGAAATGATAGGAGATGCAGGTTGCTGACGCGCTAAAAAGGGTGATGTTACCATTAAAGGTACCGGATCCAAGGTCAGAGAATATCTCATCCTGGGAAGAGATTTGGGACTTGGAGTCTGATCGAAAAGTTTGTCAGATCCAAGGTGGTCAGGCCCATCATTTTCGTCGTCAGATCAGTGTGAGGAACTTTTGGATCTTACCAGATCCATTTCATCCGTTTTCCTAGTCAGCTCTGAAACCGGGTTGAAGTGGAAGGTTTTGGAGAATAAGGCTGCTTCAAGTCCTTACTTTTTCTTTTGGGGGGACTGAGCCCCAGATAAAGACTCTCAAGGATGGTAGTAATCTTTTTAAAATAACCTTATTCTTTCTACTAATGTCCTAGTATTAAACCCGTGGCGGAATGAACCAAGGCAGCATATGCTCATACTGTGTAGATCTGACCATGGGTAGTTTTGTGCCTGCACTTCAGACATTTTTTAAACACAGTGGGGCCTTTTTCCAACATTATTCTACTACTATAAGAAAAATTAAGTTAAAAAAAGTTTCTTTTTGTAAGAAAAGGCAAGAAACGGATACCAGCGATGGTAATGAGACTTCACTAAGTGTAGAAAATAAAGGAAATTATTACCAGCAGTAATCCAAGAGGTACACTGTTTGAAAGATAGATGTATCAAAAGTAAGCGTACGAACTACGGTAACAGAGATATGAAGACAAAGGGTAAGGGGCAAGAAAAATATGAAATATTAGATACAAGAGTTGTAAAGATAATTTTTATCTAAGAAAGCTAGAGAGCTAGGTCAACCAGGTCTTTCACAGAAAGCAGCATACGAGATAACCTGAGGTGGGTTCATTATGAATAACTGAGAAGATACAGTTTTTGGTTACCACAAGTTTTAGTAACAGCAGTCTCAGATTTGAAGATTGTATCTGAACCCATCTGTTGAGGACAGAATGAAAATGGACATCAGCTCTATTATTTAATCATGGTAGGATAAGAGATGGTTCAGTAGGAAGTGAAGAATGGAGGATAATCTAAGGAACAGCATGACTAAGTAAAGGGGTCTGTACTTTATTGATGCCAGTAACCACTAGGTATCAACAAAGCAAGTTGCAGAGATGTAGGATATTTAGTGGAGGTAAAGTCTGAAAGCTGGTAGAAAGGAAGTATTTTCTTTGACAAAAGAAAGTTAGAATGTCCTGGCAACCTCTCATGTTTCTACAACGTAAGAAATGGAAGGGTTTGAAAGGATAGAGTAAGAGGGTGTAATTAAGTAGAGGGCTAATTGGGGAAAGTAGAAACTAAAATACGTTATTAAGTAGAGGGCTATTTGGGGAAAGTAGAAACTAAAATACAGAATAAGTACTGTTTGGGAGATGTCAGAGTATGAATGGATATAGTAAAGCAAAATGGAAGGGAGAAAGGTTGCTGACCTCTAGTGCTGTATTAGGCTTCTACAGCAGACCATGATCAGCACTCAAAATTAATTGTGTTACTAAGCTGAATGTTAGATGGAAGTACGGAAATAGGAAAATAAAAACAGCAATGTTTAAATGATAGTAAATTTGCTTGAGGAGGATTAGTAAATGGGTGTCATAAGTGAAGTATTTATGTGGGGAAAAATAATGGTAAAATAAGATGGTCAATGGTGGAAACAGGAGGAAGGGTAGGGTAGCAAAGCTGAGCATAACAGGCTTCCCAACCTCATGTCAATTAGAGACCAGTTCTTCACAATTCCTTCTGTGACCCCTTAAATCCTTGATAAACACAAGCCTTTTTTAATCATTGTGACAATGCTGAGAGTCAGGGGCTTCTAAGCCTCCGGGAGCCATGCAAGTTTTTCTTTTTCATTGAATGAATGACATGAGCTGAAAGAAGGCTGCTATAAAACTTTGCATGTTACGAAGAAGTCCTCTTCAAAACAATCTCGTTACAGTTTTAAGTTACTAAAATATGTAGTTACTTAAACAAATGCAAGTTCATATGAGAATATTAGGCTAACTGCCCTGGAAGGGTCATTTTAAGCTTAGCTAATAACCTCCAATCACACCCTATACCTTGTGTCTATAACGTAAAGACCTTAAACATTATGTCAAACCCTTCCCCTTCTTGAGGTGTCAAACTTACTAGTTAAGCAGCTTGCCTCATTTGTTTATGGCTGACCGCTGTCACCTCAAAGACATGGCAAGGCTTGCAGCATTTACTTTCAGAGTTGCACAAAATATCTGCAGATGCACAACAGAAACACTTCAATGACCATAATGAGAACTGTTTTACCAGCTATTTATGTAGTGCTACAGTGCAAGTAAGCTGTTTCCCATATAAATATTTGACCAAAAAAACTTTCAATTCAACTGTAAATGTGTGTAGTTTAATGACTAAGCAAGCAAAGCCTGCGGATGCAATATGGGAAGTGACCAAGAACTACAGATACCGGTTAGGTCTTACCCAGGTTAAGAGGCTGAGAAATTCTCTTATAAAAGAGAGAAAAACTTTAGTTTTCATTTCCAATGCCACAGAGATCAGACCAAGTACTGAATGATTTAGGGGCATTAATCTACAACCAACTGACAGAGAAAAAAAAAACACTCTTGGCATAACGTTAACTACACTCAATGGAAGAGTTTTCCTTAAAGCAGCATTAATGTGCTACTGAATATTTTAAATTCAGTAGCAGAATTAATTTAAGGAGTCCTGATCATGGTCTGGTGTCGAAGCCTAATGCAGCACTAGAGGTCCACTACGGTACTACTCAACTAGCACTGCAAGTGAAGTCCAAGGCAGAGTGCAATCAGTACAATGAGGTGAATGATGCAAGTGAAAGGACAATGGAAAAAATAAGACATAATTGTCAAATGGAAAGTGGGTGAGAAAAGACAAACGAAGTATTATGCGAGTGGTTCAGTAGGACCCTAAAATATACTGCCCAATACAGTGGATACAGTAGCTGTCCTGAGGAGTTAAAAGCGGTTTGGTTCACAGCAAGGAAAAGTACAGTTGTGTACACTTACCATAAATGTAGCTGTTGGAGTGCATTCACTGTTGTAGTCATCACAATTGGGTTATCTGCAGGTAGCCCTCAGCCGATATGAAAACCAGTCTTTGGATTTCTGCGTCAGATGTTTTCTTCCATGACGTCAAGTCGTCAGGGGTATAAAACATGCAGCAGACACCATTACATCAGTTTTTCTTGCCCCAGATGTCAGCTGCCCCCACAGTAGGAAGCAATTATATAGTATGGTACACCCCCAACAAAAAGCAAATACACCAGAAGAAAAATAAATATACTAAACCAGAAAAAAGGTAGAGCCAAGAGAAGTCAGGGGGCTGGAGGGAGGGTAACCAGGACTACAACAGTGAATACACTTGAACATCTACATTTATGGTAAGTGTACACAACTGTTCTATATTCTTCGTGTTTCACTGTTGCAGTCATCACAATTGGGTTGATTCCCAAAGCTAAGGAAGGGAGGAGGAAGTTAAAGAGCATTAGTGCCAGCTACTAAGCCCTGCAAGACTGCAGTGGCAAATCCAGCTCTGGATTTAGAAAAGATAGGCATGTGGTAATGCTTGGTGAAGGTATGTACAGAGCTCCAGGTAGCAGCTTCTAGGATGTCCCTGGTAGGGACTCCTCTGAGAAAAGCCGCAGAGGTAGATGCAGCCCGGGTGGAATGTGATCTTATCCCCTGTGGGGTAGGTTTTCCATGGTGCTTGTAGCAGAAATGAATGCAACGGGCCATCCATTTGGAAATGGTTTGCTTTGAAATGACCTTCCCCTCTGCCCCTGCAGCAAAGCCAACTAGCAGCTGTTCAGATTTTCTGAGAGGGTTAGTCCTGTCTAAATAAAATCTAAGTTGTCTGTGCACATCCAGAGAGTTCAGTATTTGTTCCCCTTTGTTTTGTGGAGTAGGGAAAAAAAGTAGGCAAATGAATGGACTGATTTAGGGCCACACTAGACATCACCTTGGGCTTAAAGGAAGGATTAGCCCTGAGGGAAACCCTGTCCGCATGGAAGATAATGAAGGATTCTACTGCCATGAGGGCCTGTAATTCAAACACTCTTCTTGCGGAAGTGAAGGCGAGAAGGAAGGCCGTTTTCCAAGAAAGGAATTTCAACTCTGCTGCTGCAGCTGGCTCAAAGGGGGGGGGGGGGGGAGTGAGCTTTTCCAAAACAAAATTAAGGTCTCCGGTTGGAGTGGGAGCTCTGCTGGGGGGTGGTCCTTCAATTTTTGGCCCCTCTAAAGAATTGTTTTAGCAAGGGGTGAGAGAACAGGGGTGGCTCGGTATTATAATGTGCTGAAATGGCAGAGGCATGAATTTTAATTGAGAAGGATAGGCCCTTGTGGAGCATTTCTGTTAAGTACTGTAGAATATGAGGTAAGCTGGGCATCGTTGTGCCCATCTCCCCTGAGCCTGGCTCCAGGAACAGTATATTTTCCACTTTTCAGCATAGGATTTTCTAGTACTAGGCCTCCTTGCCTCCAGAATGACATCCAGCACCTGCTTACTGAGGGATGCTACAGGGGAGCTCAAGGAATTAGCCAGGCTGCAATGTTCAGGGTTTGAAGCTGAAGGTGCAGAATCTGGCCCGCCTGCTGGGACAGCATGGAAGGGGTCTGAGGCAGGTGCCATGGTTGCAGCAGCGTCATACTGCACAAGAGGGGGTACCAGTGCTGGCGTGGCCAGTCTGGTGCAATCAGTATTGTCCTTGGCTTGTCCTGTTTGATCTCTAGCAGAAACTTCGAGAGGAGAGGCAAAGGGGGAAAGGCATAAACTGAGAGGCTTTCCCAGGTAAAGGACAGGGCATCCACTTCCCAAGCTTGGCTGTGGGGAGTTCTTGTGCAGAATTTCTCCAATTGGTAGTTCTGAGGGGAGGCAAACCGGTCTACCTCTGGAGTCCCCCCATTTGTTCAAGAGGTTGAATATTTTGGGTTCTATTTTCCATTCATGTGGGTCCATGAGATTTCTGCTTAAGCAGTCTGCCAGTGAATTTAGTTTGCCTGGCAGGAATTGAGCTTGTAGGTGTACTTGGTAGCTCAAGGCGGTTTTCCACAGAGCCATGGCTAGTTTGCAGAGAGGGTACGAGTGGGTTCTCCCTGCTTGTTTATGTACCACATAACTGTGGTGTTGTCTGTCTTTAGCAATAGTTGTCCTGGAAGAATATGGTCTTTGAAGGCTGGCAGAGCATTCTGTACAGCTAACATTTCTTTTTGATTGACATGCAGGTGCATCTGTCTCGGTTTCCATTTGCCCTGAATGCACTGCCCTGTCATGTGAGCCCCCTATGCATAGTCTGATGAGTCTGTTAGGGTTTGGGTGGCAGGGGGTAGAGTGAAAGGGAGTCCCTTGTTGTGGTAGCAGGCCTCTGCCCACCAAAGGAACTCTGTCTTCATACAAGGAATGATAGAAATCAATGTTTCCAGGTCCTGAGAATGTTGACATCATAGGCTTTTTAGATACCACTGGAGTTTCCTCAAATGCAGTCTTGCATATGGAATTAGTAGAATGTAAGAGGCCATGAACCCCAGGGCTTGCAGTACTTCCCTTGCATACAGCTGGGGTTTTGTGGCCAATAATTTGAAGTAGGTTGTCAAATAAACTTGTTTCTTTGGAGTGAGGAATGCCAACTGGGAAGTTGCGTTCAAGCTTGCTCCTAGGAATACAATCTGTTGGCAGGGTACTAGGTGAGACTTCTTTTCGTTGATGGTGTACCCCAGTGAGGTTAGAAGTTTCTTTACAAATGACAGGTGTTGTAATAGCAAGTCCTGGCTTTCTTTCTGAATCAGACAATCGTCTAAGTATGGGTAAATTTGAATATTTCTCTGCCTGAAAAATGCAATGGCTGGAGCTAGACACTTTGTGAATACCCTGGGCGCAATAGATAAGCCAAAGGAAAGTGCAGAAAACCGATAGTGCATGGAGCCTGCCCTGAAGCGTAGGTATTTCCTGCAAGATTCCCTTACTGGGATGTGCAGGTAAGCTTCCTTTAAGTCTAGGGTTGCCAGCCAGGCATCCTTGGCTAGCATGGGAAGAAGCTGTTATAGAGTTAGCATTTTGAATTTTGGAACTACCAGAAAGGTATTGAGAATAGAGAGGTCCAGGATAGGACACCAAGAGTTGTCCTTTCTGGGTACCAGAAAAAGTCTTGAATAAAAACCTTTTCCCCTTGGTTCTGCTGGGAGAGGTTGAATAGCCCTGATACTGAGCAGAGAGAGAACCTGCTGTTGGGCCTCCGCCCATTGATTTGGGGGGAGGTCTGGCCAACCATTTGGGGTCGGTAGTGTGTGGAAGTGGAATCTGTATCCTTGGGAAACATTTGTCCTGGGTAATGAGTTTCCAGTTTTTTGCATACAGGGCGAGCTTTTCCTCTTAAGGGAGCAGGTAGATGAGCAAGGCTTGGAAGGGTTAAGGTTAAGTCATTGAGCCATTTTTCCGTAGGGGGGGGTGGCTTACTACTCCCTGCTTTGGAAGTGGGAGCCCCCCACTGCTTAGGTCTGTGCGTAGCCTGAAACTTTAACCTACGTGGTCTGCTGTTCCTGGGTTTAGACTGAGAAGGCCTGGAAAAGACTGGAAAGGACCAGTTCTTTGAAGGCCAATGCCTACTGTAACTGGGAGGCTGTACTGGTAATAAATCTTTAACATTTTGCATAGCTTTAGCTTTTCCTCCATCATTTTGAGGACGACTTCTACTTTGCTGCCAAAAAGGTGGTCTTGGTTTAAGGGAGCATTCAGTAATTTAGCTTTTACATGATCTGGCAAGTTTTGTTCCTTAAGCCAAGCATGCCTTCTAAGTACAGACCCAGTGACAGCAGCCCTGCAAGATGCTTCTAAAGCGTCAAAACTACATTGCAAAGTATGTTTACCAACTTGTTCTGCAGAATGCATTAAATCTTGCAATTCTTTGTGTTCAGCATGTCCGGAATCAATCATTTTCTGTTTAAGTAGCCCCATAACATGCTGCTGATACTTTAACATATGAAACTGGCAATTTAAAGCTCTAACGGCCAAAGTAGTAGAAGTGTATACCTTCTTACCCCTCTGTCTAAGGCTCTAGAATCTCTATCAGAAGGGGTACGATTATTGGCAGCAGTAGCCTTAATGTCTTCTGGTCCTTGGGAAATGGTCGCTGGATCCGCAGAAGGATTCTTGAAGAGGAATTTGTGAGAGTCAGGTACTCTGCAGTAGCAGTCAGGTTTTCTGGGAGCTGGAGGTGAAGTGTCTGGTGTAAGGCTAGATTCCAAGAAAGCATCTACAATGTCCAGAACAGGAGGGATAGCTAAAGGCCTGTGTTGAGGCAGGAGTAAGAACTCCCCAAGTCTCTTTTGGGGCTCAGAGTAATCCTGGCTTTCCCAGCAGAAATGCTCCCTAAGAGAATGCAAGGTCTCACCAAAAGAAAGATCTTCTGGAGGGGAGGCAGAGGGAATGGAATCCTCTGCATCAGAATCCTCATATGTACACAAGGGCAAATCCTGGTAATCAGAAGAAGCAGAAATATCAGATTCCTGATAAGAAGAATCAAAGAAATTCAGTTCTAGGTCTCTTAGAGGGGGAAGGCTGGCTTCCCCTAATTAAAGTAATAAGGTCTTGTTTTTGTTTTTGAGGCATATAGGCCTGAGCCTGCGGCTTGGTCACCGGTTTTCTAGGCGTAATGCAAGGTTTTGGCCTGATGGATTCGGAACTTCTAGATGGAAACAATGTCGTTGGTTTAATATGAATATCTGTAGGCCTGAATACACCCTCAGAAGCCGGTGCCAGCACAGCGGCTCTGGACCCATTTAAGGTAGAGACATCCGCAAGTTCCATAGTCAAAGCATCTCGCGGCATACTGGACTCACAGTGGGTCTCAGTAGAGGCCTGTGAATCTCAAGTAGCAGGTATCAGGGGCTGCGAAAGCGCCTCACTAAGTACCTGTGGACTGGCGACTAGCTTAACGCAAGAGTCGTTGGCAGTTCTGGACCTATGCGGTCTGTTTCTGTCTTTAGCCTTACGTTTTTTCAGAAGAACGGTAGTCGGATGGCTTAAAGCCATTTTGGAGTAGAGTACGAAAGTAATTGGCTGCAAAAATAGCCCGATGATGAATAGTTCAGGGGTTGAACAAGGCAGAAAACAGACAGCGAGGGATGTTGTGGTCTGGGCCTAAACAGGGGATGCAGTAAGAATGAAAATCTCTATAAGGTATTTGCTTTCCACAGGTAAGACAATTAACTTACTGACATTGGTTGGAACAAGAAAAAGGATCCCCAGCGGGGTACTTATCTTTTTTGAAGACTTCGGGTCTGAAACTCGAAAATGAAAATTTCAGGAGACGGCCGACCGGCACTTGCTACCTGCTTCTGCTTTAGGCACCGCACGGAAAGAGACTGATGTAATGGCGCCGGCTGCATGGTTTATACCTCTGACATCATGGAAAGAGAGAGAGCATCAGATGAAGAAATCCGAAGACTCTGGTATTCAGGCCGGCTGAAGGCTACCTGCAGGCAGATAACTCAAATGTGATGACTGCAACAGTGAAACACGAAGAACATCAGGATAAGCGCAAACTGACTCAAAGACCAAAGGTCTTCTATTAACATCTGCATACAAGGTGCAAGACTGTGATCTACGTACAGGAACCAGAGTACACAATGCAGCCTAGTGGATGAGGAAGGGCATCCTGTTACACAGGATAAGAAAGAGTATAAAGGATTTGTCCAGACAACATCACTTAAGCTAATAGATCTAGGTGACTCTCGCGCTCTGAAACCTTCCCTATGGGAGGAATAAAGGCATCTTGTTGACGTTTCCAGTTGTTTATTTAGTTATTATACGACTTTGTGTTCAATCCACTGCCATGAACACCTTCCTCGGTGGTGGAAGGAACAAGAAGTTGTATAATAATTGAATAAACTCATGGAAACAACAAGGTGTCGTTATTCCATCCACAGGGAAGGTATCAGAGACAGAATCTTCTAGATCTGTTAGCTTAAGTGATTTTATCTGGACTAATCCTTTACACTGTTAGTCCGGTCAACCCTGGGTTACAGGTGGGATACCAGAGTTCACTCGAGCCCTCTGGATTACTTCTATTACAAAATACTAGCTGACCAATTACAACATATAGCACTACGTGTTGTGCGACTATCAATACCCAAGTGTACTCGAATAACTATGCCTGTAAGGAAAGGTGCCTCAGCATGAATTATCTGGTGCACGAAGAGTGTTACAGTATAGAAAGTTAGCAGGCACTGCAGTAAAGGCGTCCAAGTACATACAAGTAGCTAATTTATAAGAAAGATGTCTGAATTTATAGATAAAGATGGTGCGGTTACAAAACTGCCCTCCAATACAATGCCACCTGCAGTGGGAAGGAAAGGTGTCCAAATATAAAGCACTGAGTTGCACGTGAAGAAGATGCACCATAACAGTGACAGCTGGTACAGTGGACTGGTGTCCTGATATATTGTGTGTGAAGAAAGGAAATCCAATGTACAACTTAGCTGATGTTTAACATCCTCTTACTATTACTCTGGTGGATGATTAAGGCTAGTCCAGTACACCGTCGTTACTCATTGTGAGTGGGAAGGTGTTCGGATATAAAGCATTAGCCACTGCATGGGAAAAGGTATCATCAATCTGTATAACCTAGCTGTCTGTAAGGAAGATGGCTCAGAAAAGTGGTCTTCTGATGTTTTAGGAAAGGTGTCACAAACAAATACTGGCTACCGTGTGAGGAAGGGTTCCTCCTAATATCAATAGCAGATATTACTTGCGAAAAGATGCCAACTCCACATGCAATGTCTGTGGGGCAGTCTCTCCCCAATATCTGAAGTACAAAACCTGCAGGTAAGTAAGTCTGTCCTAATAAAGAAGATCATTTGTCTACCTAAAAGTATATATGACTAGGCATTGTTCCTGTGACCACCTGCCTAGTATTATTCCGATGCAACTAACTGGTAACACACTTCACTTCTACACCATTTACGTCACCTTTCCAGCAAAGGCTAAAAAAGTGGTGAACATTAAGATGACAAATGAACAGCACAGTAAATATAGTAAAAACAAAAAATACAGAAGTTTTTCACCAATGTGATCACAATTCCTAGACAAGTCATTCAGTAAACAGGGATAGCAATCAAAAGCACTAGAAATACCAGATGACCACAAAAAGGAGAAAAAGCAAAGTAGACATTTTCATGAGCAGAACCTGGAAAAGCAACCCAGACTGCCTACACACCAGAGACAGAAGCATGGGCAGTGGCTGCCTGACCAGTGGGAGGCTCGCGATGTTGGCACTTAGCTGCTCTCAAAATGAGGTTCAAGTAACACCCACAGCAGTGTTTATGTGAGAGCAAGAGGTAGCCCCACAAAATGCACAAGTTACGAGTTAGAAGCAGATATGTTTAGCCTCTATCCAATGTACAACAATTAACATTTTACCAAAAAAGTGAAACATAGGGCATTACAGCTCTCAGTACAAAGAACCAGGACATGGAAGACCAAGATACTGAGCAGACAGGCAATCCCAAAGACAGTAAAAAGCAGACCCCCCTCAAAAGACCTTTGCGTGCTCACATGCAATGAGACACAGCAGAGTTAATTACCTTTGATCCATGCCTTGCCAACACCTCCCACTCTCCACTGGTCAGGGCCATCTCCTCTTTAACTGGGCACTTAAAATCATCTGAACAGGGAAAAGAGATGTAGTTAAAACTCAGGGTCCTTACCAACTGCTCTTAAAGTTGAAGTGAAAAGACAAAAAGCAGTGAGGCAACAGAAAAACAGTTATTCAGTAGTACTTATATCAGTGCTTCTACTTTGTAGAACAGCTGTAATGTCCAACATATACTATATAATTTAGTGAGGCTCTTGCATTTTCTCCATTAGATATCACAATGAGATTGAATGCAGTGTTTACATATGAGAACTTTATTAATACGCATGCATGCTGTAACACAATAAAGTAATCTGTTTTGAAAAAACTGGAAACTATTTACAGCATGTCAAGGCAGTGCAGTGCATTCTCTGCAAAATTTAATTTAATAAAGTATCAAGTAAAGCAATGCTATTGTAAGAAGGATGGCATCACATTATGTACTCTGAATTACACAATATAGCTTTATTAGTATTCAAAAATATGCATTCTGATTGTGTCAGCCAAACCAGTGTGCCCATTATAAATCAAGCATATACCAACAGAAAAAAGTCCTATGCTATGAAGGTACACGTTTCAACTGTCCAAATTTTCACAATGTCCAAATGTTGCCTCTTATTTCTGGTCTGGCTCAAAAATTGTGGTTTTCTGAAATCACTGAGCAGTGAAGTCACTCACTGACACGCATTTCAGTTTCAGAATTCATATCATTCAGGCAATGCACGATAGCATAAAGCCTGTTAGTCTAACAGCTTTACAAGTTTATAAGGGCAAAATGTACAATTAGTCCCTATTTTGGGGCCTTTGCCTCCCATTACTTAAGACTATGTGGCATTTGTTGAGCTAAGAGGTAGAGAAGAAAGTACAGAGAGGAGAGCAAATACAAGGAAAATCAGGTTAAGGTCTGTAAAACTAAAGAAACGTACCGGATTTTCCTTGTACTTTGGACCCGCCTCTCATACCTCTATAAACTGTCAAGAAAAAAAAGCAACAGAGATTTTCCTTCCTCCACAGCTTTTTCCAACAGCACTGATGTACTGTGCAAGCGTGGGAACACAAGTCTCCATACGCATGCAGACTGCATCATGTGCAGAAAAAAATGGACACATTCAGTTCTTCCAACCCCAACTTAACTGCTGTGTGTCCTATTCATTTTTGAACTCTCACCATTTCTGATGATCTCTTCATGAAGGATGTTTCATTGAAAAACAAAATAATACTTTATATAGCCCGGTGTCAACTACTCTCCATTTTTAAGCTGTGTTGCTGTTGCAATATTCTTCCTTTTGGGCCTTCTTTTTCCCCAGAATCATTCAGAAATTTCTATCATGTGCCACTTCACTTTCTCTGGAATACATCGATTAAGTCCCTTCAGTCTGATTGCATATGCACCATTTCTACTACCCTCATCTGACGACTTCTATTCTCACAGCTGTACAGGAACAGTCTCTTGAACACAAGTTCATAGGTAGATACTAGGATATCTGCCCCTAGGGCATTTATAAGCCTAGCCAGAGTGTATTTTGGCTTCCGCCTCCCTATTAGATTAGCCTACTGTGCCTCTGTAAAGTAGGTCACAGAAGGTACCCTTTTAAGATTAGTTTACTGTGCCTCTGTCTAGCAGGGACACAGGAGATATCCCAGGGGTGAATTTGCGATTTCCCATCCACGCATCCAAATTTCGCTTGAAGATGGTCAGCGAGGGACTATGTCTAACATGAATTGGGATTCTATTCCAGAGTGAGGGGAGCCTCTGGGAAATGAATCTGTCCCTCCAGCATGTCCTATTTATTTTTGTGCTGAAGTTTAGGTCCCTGGAGCAAGTAGCTCTAAGGGACTTGGATTTTTTGAGGTGGAGCATTTCCATTAATTCTGGGTTTGACATGGCTTTGTACATCAGGCATAGATCGCCTCTGAGTAGGCGAAAAGAAACTGAGTAGAGCTGGAGTTTCTTTAGTCGAGCTGCATAGGACATCTGTTTGTAGCCCATGATCCTCTTGGTGAGGTACTTTTGGGGTCTCTCCAGTTGCTGTCAGGTGTCGGGTAAGGTACATCCCAAAAGGGGCACTGTATTCAATTATGGGCCTGATGAGTGATGAGTAGTGGGGCACAATGACCTCTCTTGATCTAGATGCAAACCCTTTCATGATAAGGTGGGCTATATAGAAGGTCTTTCTAACCACTTTGGCAACGTGATTATCAAAGGAGAGATTACTATCTACATTGGTCCGCAAATCTCTAATTACTTCTTCCGTACTTAATGGATTACCACCTATGTGGTAATTTGTGGGCACCTTGTTTTTCCCAAAGGGGATGACTATGCACTTTTTAGCATTTAGCTTGAGGCCGTGGCTCTGGCACCAAGCATCCGTCTCTGTGAGACCCTTTTGGAGGATGCTTGTGTCAGCTGGAGATTCGATTATGGCCCCCAGTTTGCAGTCATCTGCGAACTTGGTCAGCCATAATCCCCCCATGTTAGCCTGAACCTCAGAGAAGTATATACCGAACGAGAGGTCCCAGAACTGAGTCCTGTGGGACGCCACTTGTAACTGGTTTGGATTCAGACATGGCACCTGCGATTCTGACCATGTGGGTTCTATCTCTGAGCCAGTTTGCAACCCATCTTGTGATATAGGGGTTGATATTTAACCTGGTAAGCTTATTTATGATGCCCGAGTGGGGTATTGTGTCGAAGGCTTTTGCGAGGTCTAGGTAGGCTGTGTGGACTACCTTGCTCTCATCTATGGCTTTGGTAACTGTTTCAAAGAAATCAACTAGGTTTAAGAGGCAAGATCTGCCCTTAAAGCCGAATTGGGTAGGGTCCAGTGTCTGGAGGCTCCCAATGTCTTTGTTCATGAGTTCCACGATAATACGCTCCATAGCTTTACAGACCAGACTAGTCAGGCTTCTGGGGCGACAGTTTCCAGGGTCCGTTGTGGCACCACCTTTGTGGAGTGGGACCACTGTAGCTGTACGCCATTCTTTGGGTACATATCCTGTAGTAAGGCTAAGTTTGAACAATGACTTAATGTGAGGGTTTAGTTCTTCTTGGAGCTCGTTTAAGACCCAGCCTGGGACAACGTCCGGTCCCATAGATGCTGTGTTTTTTGCTTTGGAGAGGGCAGCTTTCACCTGTGCATCTGTGATGTCAGGGAGGTTACATTCAGTTGGGACAGGCGTTTGCTCCTGGGGGGGGAAGGGGGGAGAAGTTTGCGCTGAATCTGTCTGCCAGGATGTTCGCTATGTCTGTAGGTTCGGTATATTTTGTACCGTTATGCAACAATTCAGAGCATATCTGGGAGTTTCCGCCCATGTTCCTGACATAACTAAAGAAGGCCTTGTGATTATCTTTCAAAACTGGCCTTTTATGATTTAATAGGGATCGAAGTTTCTTGCTAATACTGATCAGAGATGCCTTCCCTTTTTGGGATTTTGCTCCGTCATGTAGTAGCTTCCTCCTTCTGTTGTATAGCTTATTTATGGTCGGGATCCACCAGACCGGTCTCCTGCTTTTGGAGGAGTGAGTCTTTGTTTTATTTGGGATAGCACGATCCATGCATTCCTGCAGGTGCTCATAGAATGCATTTGTAAAGGATTCTGCAGATTGGGCTGCATTATCCTCTGGCCCAGGGGCTTTGAAGGATTCCACCTCAGTCTTGAGAAGTGCAGAGTTGGCTTTTGAGAAATTCTTTACAGTGATTTCCTTGGCTGGGGGTGGGGACGGGATATGGATGTCCAGGGAAATTTGTTTATGGTCTGATCTTACCAGTGAGGGGTTTACCTCTGGTGTGGAACAGAGTCCCCATGTTGGTGATGACCAGGTCCAATATGTTGTTCCCTCTTGTGGGAGTGGTGACCAGTTGTTCCATTGCGTTAGAGTTTATAAATTCAAGGAACCATTGGGTGAGGGTGTTCGGGCTTGAGTAGTTTTCCCAGTCAATGTTTGGGTAGTTGAAGTCACCCAATAACATAGTGTTTGGAGAGACCTTCATATTCTCCAGTGTTCTCAGGAATGCCAAGTGGGTTTCCTGTAATATGGAGGGTGTTTTGTAGCAGGCTACAAACTGAAAGGCAGTTTTGCCCGCTGTTAGTTGCACATGGATGGTTTCCGATGCTTCGTGCAGTGCCACTAACCTGGAGGTGTAGGTATCTTTGATGAATATAGATACTCCCCCTCCTTGTGTGCTTCGGTCCGAGTTTTGGGGCCGAAACGCATGGTATGAGTTATAACCTGGTAGTGCTGGGGTGCTCTCAGGAGCCTTGAACCAGGTTTCTGTTACTGCACAGACATCGATTTTCTCCATACTGAGGAGAGTCTCTAGTGTGTGCATCTTGAGGTTTAGACTTCTGGCATTGAGTAGCATTAACTTTATTTTTTCTATCTTTGGGTTGTCTATGGAGGTGGGTATGTCCTTTGAGCCTTGTCTAAAAAAGGCAATATGAGAGTGGCAAGAGCCTTGGCCAGTATACGAAAGCCTAAGGGTGACAGGTGCAAGCTCTCCCTAGCGAAGCAACGTGGCTCGTCGAGCATGTCATCCCAGGCTGACAGACACTAGATCCCCTTTGAATGACACCAATACTTTAGCCAATTGTTGAAACTGATCATTTTGTCTTTATACTGTGGCATCATTCTTGGTGAGGGCAAGATGCTACTCAAGGTCAGGGTCATACCAGCCTGGGCTACATGGTCAGAGAGCTCCTCTATGTCTCTTTTCATGTAGTCCAGGGAGGTACGTCTCAGGTCATTCACACCAGCATGGACAATGACGGAGTCATACTTGTACTTGCTTTGGAGTGACCCGAGTGCTTGCGTTATGTGGCAGATCCTGACACCAGACAGGCAGCTTACAGTGACCTTCTTGTTCAGTCTGGTGAGCGGGACGTCAGTGTGCCGGACAACAGAGTCCCCTATAACAAGTGTATTTGGTGTGTTGTTTGACCTTAAGGGCTGTGACTGAGGCACACTGATTTTGTGAGATTTGTGGATATTGCTGAGGAGTGGCTGTTGCTTGGATATCTGCTTAGGAGGTCTTTGCTGTTTAGGCAGATTTTTATTTAGAGCCTCCGAGTATGTTTTTGTGTGTTTATGTGTTGGGTATGCAGATGCAATAGGTCTGTGTGAGACTGGATTTGTGGTGTGGGTGGTTACCTTTTCCTCCTGACTGACTGCCAGTCTTGGGTTGAGAGAGCTCTGCCTCCAGTTTGGCTGTGTAATTGCATCTCTCACATGTATTAGAGGTTGTTGGAAGGAGGAGAGGGTTGTCTGTGTACATAAGGCAATTGTAACATTGCCTCAAAATTCCCAGATTCACCAGCTGGACTGGACAGTAACCTTGAAACTGACCCTTGGACATACCAGATTAGTATAGGGAACTGTTTTTTTACTGATCAGATTAGGGAAGGAAACTGATTTTTCACTTGATCAGGAAGGACCAATCGGGAGTCTAATACTTATGAGAAGTCAAGAAGGGTGTAGTGCTTTAGTTAGTTAGTGTTTCCTTATAAGAGCTGAGCAAGTGCAGGGCTTTAGAAAGAGAATAGAGTGATTACTTTGAGAGTTTGAACAGTTCTAAGGGAAAAAGTGAAGAGCAGACTTTGTGGAGCCTGGAATAATTTAAACCTGTTTAGGCAGCACTGCCTGACGCTGCTCAGTGCGCAAAAAGAGTTGTAGGGTTTTAAGAGAGAGATCAAGGAGTTTAGAAATGACCCAAAATGGCCAATAAAACTACAGCTTCTAGGTAGTAACCACTCCTCTAAGGACAGGCAGGCTGTTCAGTGTTAACCACTCCCACTGGTGAACACAGACACCTCCCTTTAGCCCAAGCAAGCACTGGCCTTCTAGAAACTTCCAAACAGTTCAGAACAGCAGATTTGTAACTGAACTTTCTTAACTTTCAGAAAGTGGGAAAAAAGCAAGATTTTTTTTTTATTTCTTTTTGTTGTAGTTTAAAGGTAGCAGCAAAAGAATCACAACAGTGCAATAAATGACCCCACACTTGAGTGCAGGCCAAAATCAGGTAAAATGCAGTTTAGAGAAAAAAACGATTTTAAATTAAGTGCAACACAGGAAATGCAGTAAACAGGCTCTAGATGTGTTCCAAGTACTGTTACTGTTACAGATATAAACTTTAGCAAGCAGGAATGGTGCCAGTGGAAGAAGACTTGGTGACTATCAATACAGTCCAACTACCACAACTAGCCCTTCTTGCACATATGCCCCTTGCTTTCTTTTATCTGAAGTAGCTATGGATCTTTGATGACCTGCACTGTACCACAGCTTCAAGCAATGTATTCCAAGACCGAGACGCTCTCCCCCATTGTATTATTTCCCACACGTTCAACATTTAAACACATTTTCAACTTGCTAACCATCTCCCCACATTCCCATAACGGTTTGTACCAACTCCCTCCAGCCAAACTTATTGCCAAGGAATTCAGTGTTGTGGAAACATATCCTTCCTTTTTGGTCTTTTCTAATGTATACATGTGCACACTTCAAGTCTCTGCTCATATCCCAAGTCCAAATATGCTCAATTTGATACCCAAACAAGACATGTCTACTTTCAATACAAAAATCGCAGGCTGTGTGACCTTCAGAACTAAACACAGGACTACAGTGTGGCCTTACCACCGCCCTATACAATGCAACTATCAATCCAAGCATCCCTGGCACCCAGTCCTCATGTTATGCAGCTCATCTTACTGGATAGATTCATCATCTGACACTTACTACAGAACAGTGTGCTTATCTCAGAAGTTCCTCTTCTGTCCTGTTTAAAATTACTCCCACCAACATATGCTTTTTTACGGGGTCACTACTTTCAAAGAACCTAACTTTTGCACTTTTAACAAACTCCAGATGCCACCTATCTGACAATGTCAGTTACTGTGGGTCTCTCTGGAGTTAGATTAATTATGGGTGGGAGGGTGGCCTAATGGTTAAGGTGTTTGCCTTACAAACACAAGGTGCAGGGTTTGAGTCTCACAAGGGATAATTGGCTAAGCTTAAAATGGCTCACAAGGGCAGTTAGCTTAGTACTAATCTATGAATCTATGGATTGGTTGTGTGTGTGTTTGAGGTTAAGTACAGTCAAGGACACAGTCCTCAAAAAGATTAAATGTCCAAGGGAGAACATTTGAGAAGGCCAATATGCTTAGTTTCTGCTACTCCTCTCTCTCTCTTTCCACTTAAAAAAAATGTATCTGCTTTTACTGTATTTGTGTTTCTTCCTACTTTATTTTGCTTGTGTCTCATCTTAAAAGTACTCAATTGTATTTATTACTGCTTGGTGTAAATCATTCTAAGCCTTTTAGTTTAAGCACTTGGGCTTCAGACCAGTTGTTTTACATTAAGAAGGTTTGTGGTCTGCACTGTAGTGGCAGAACAGGTAGCTTACATCCTTCTAAGTTGGAAACTGCTGATTGAGGGCTCAGTGTCTGTTATTCTAAAAGTGTATTAATTCTGGTTTAAGCACTTGGGCTTCAGGCCAGTTATTTTATATTAAGAGGGTTCATGGTCTACACTCTTGTGGGAGGAGAGGCTGGACTCTGCCCTTCTGAGCTGGGAATTTCTGGTTAAAGGCTTATAGTGCCTGCATATTTGAACTGCTTCTTACTGAAATTGATGCACCTTGTTTGGTGTAGCATAGACTAGATCCAGGCCTGCTGAATCTAGCTTTGTTTGTATAACTTGAGCACTAATCCAGGCATTCTTTAAAGTATTCAATTGTATTTATTACTGCTTGGTAGTAACTTGATTAAAGTGTAGCTATCATTCTAAGTCTTTTGGATTTAGCACTTGGGCTTCAGACCAGTTTTACATTAGGAAGGTTTGTGGCCTGCACTGTGGCGGCAGGACAGGCAGCTTACATCCTTCTAAGTTGGCAACTGCTGATTGAGGGCTCAGTGTCTGTTATTCTAAAAGTGTATTAGTTCTGGTTTAAGCACTTGGGCTTCAGGCCAGTTATTTTACATTAAGAAGGTTCGTGGTCTGCACTCTTGGAGGAGAGGCTGGACTCTGCCCTTCTGAGCTGGGAATTTCTGGTTAAAGGACAACTACATGAAAAAGTACATTATTTCTTCTCCAGCATGCATTTTTCTCCCCTACCTAATGATCCCACCACTCAAAAATGACATTAATGTAGAAGGAAGCTTTTATTTTTTCCATTTTTATGATTATGAGTGATTGCCTATCGGTACTGCTAGCCATGTTTAAAAAAAACTTACTCTCATACTTGTATGATCTTGCGACAAGTCGCCCATCAGTCTGACTACAGATTTCAGTAGAATTTAGTGGAATCCGTCCTACTCTTATGTTTTCGCTCAGGACACGCCCATTCCATAATTATGCACAGATTCCATAATTATGCATGCCCCTTTTTAGTATTTGTATTCAATCGCATCCTTCACCCCACCTTTCTATTTGCATAAAAAACACCCTCGACCTGAAGCAGGAACTTCATTTGGAGTTATCTG
Source organism: Protopterus annectens (assembly GCF_019279795.1). NCBI lineage: Eukaryota > Metazoa > Chordata > Ceratodontiformes > Protopteridae > Protopterus > Protopterus annectens. The sequence continues at coordinate 238,474,994 of NC_056747.1, read as the reverse complement.
TTGCTGCACGTCTTTGTTTCACTAAAGGATTGTAATATTTCTACGGACTTTGCACAGACTGAACTACTGATATTGTAAGAGTGGCTTAATGTGAGAAATAACTTTACTAAAATATCAAGTTCTGCAACAGTTTTTGGACCGTGTTGCCTTATTTCTCACAGTGAGTTAACATTACACTTTACTACAGTTTTGCAGCTAGAGTCAGATATTTGAGTAATGATTTTATTCAACTGAAGTTGTTAGGTTTGTGTACTGTAAACTGATTTAGTTGCTACTTTTTTGATGCAGTGGTGGCTTAAAACTGAAGACTCCCTTTTTGGACTAATGAGGAAATTGTTTCACCTTTCTGCATGGCTCACATCCATTTAAGGCTAAAAGCTGCTAGCACCTTCTAATCAACCAATCTTCTAGTAACTGATTTATTTCTTAAATTATTTTTTTTCACTGGAAAATAGTTTAATTCTGAAAGATTAGCAGGACTGTGACAATTTGCAAACTGCAATCAGAAGGTTGATGCTGGCCAATTATTGTTCAAGTATATGAGCTTTAGGTATGAGTAGATTTTTATCATTTATTATTAGGTATGGGAATTTTGTGAGGTTAGAATTATAGTACTACAGGTTGCCATAAAGTTAATTTTTGCTATTTCAGGGCAAATGTATATACATATATATATATATATATACACACACACATACACACACATACATGTGTGCGTGTTGGTGTGTGTGTGTAGATGAATACCTACATCTAAATCTATGTATATATATATATATATATATATATATATATATATATATATATGTGTGTGTGTGTGTGTGTGTGTATACACACATATAGGTATATGCATGTGTATAATTCCCAATTCCTATTGCTAGTTTATATATGTATGTGTAGATATAATGTACCTATATGGTGATATGGCATTTGGCATTAAGCGAGAGCTGTGCATACCTTTCAACTGTCCCTAGATTTGCATTTCATGGGTGTGTTATCAATGCAACAGTTACATGGGATGTCATGCTTGCCGAATGATGCTATTATACACTATTTGTGTTTTTTTTTTTCCCTGTGATTTTGACAACAGCAATTATTGAAAAGAGCCTTTGAGAATCTTGGTGTCCGCTGGAGAGCCAATAATTTCTGTTAGTTTAGAGTCATCAACAAACTTTGTGAATCATAACCTTTAACAATGTATTTGACCCTGAGAAATAAATGACAAAGTACCCCAAGTATTGCATCCTGTGGTACACACTGGTGGCAGGTCTTTTGAAGAGATGCAGCCACTCACCCTAATTTCCTAGTTTCTAAATTATGATACAATTTTCAATCCATCAGGTGACATACGGGAGGTTTAGCCAAGAGAGTTTATTAACAATACCACAGCGTTTATGTTATTGCACGCCTTACCAAGATTTAGATATTTTGGGTGTAATGATTTTTAGTCATCAGTCAGTAGCCTTCTGGAAGAAGTCAAGCATTTTATGATGGCAGGAGTTGCAACTGACTAAACAGATCTGGCTTGAGTTAAGGATTCATATGTTGACTATGTCCTTGTTTATTAATTCCATAATGATTCTTTGCATAACCTTAGAGATAAGGCTGTTCAAATTGGTGGCTCACTCTTGTGCAAAGTGATGACTGTTTAGATCCTCTATTCATCTGGCACATAACCTTCTTTGAGGCTGATGTTGAGGAGCCTCTGTAGGGTGGTTGACAGGTCGCAACCTGGTATGTTATATGGCCCAAAAAAAAGCATTGATTCTGGCCTTGTACAGTGACTGTAGACTTGTTCTTGGAAGGCTTTGTGGCAGTACACATAAAAGTAAGCTGGATCTGGGAATGCTGGGGTAGAGGCATATTAAAGACATTTATCCACTAGTAGACTGGCTATGAGCTCTGGGGTCTGAGTAGGTTTTATTATTTTGTGAGCTAAGAATTAAAACACTACAGGTTGTCAGAAAGTTAATTTTGTTATTCGAAGGCAGAATATATATTTCTGTGTATGTGTGTATATACACATACACGTGTGTGTAATGGGTCCTAGGTCCCTATCACTTGGTCGAAGTTTCAAAACTTTGAAATTCATATGGTTGAGACCACATGATCAAAATGTTGACACTGAATGTTTTGTGTGGGGATTGCAGCACGGTGCGGATAAGAAAATTTACCAACTTCCTTACTGTAATGTGATGTGATCTCAAAGTTGGTATTTTTAGTTTGCAAAAATGTAAAAATTAGAAAAAATTTCTGTTAATTTTTTTTTCTCGAAGTTTCAAAATTTTTATTATATGGTCTCGACCATATGGATTTTGAAGTTTTGAAACTTGGATTAAGTAATAAGGATCCGTATATACACAAAAGTGTGTGTGTCTACTTATATAGGTGTGTGTGTGTGTGTACATATATATATATATATATATATATATATATATATATATATATATATATATATATATACACACACACATACACACACACGCGCATGTATAGTACACACAATGTAGACTTATTTAAGGACCTGGGTATATGGGTAGATTGAGCTATGAGTTTTTCTAATCATATTAACCAATTGGCTAATGACAGTTACAGAACTATAGGTGTATAAAGGAAATTAAACATAATGAAGTCATTGTTTGTTAGTTACATTAGACCCAAACTTGGGTATCGAATAACAATATGGAAACCCTATAGGAAAACAAGCATGAATAAACTGGAAAGAGTACAACGGAAATATACTAAGGGCATCCATGTATGTGAAAATCTAAGTTATTATGAAAGACTAAAATATCTGAACTTGTACAGTGTCTCTTACAGATATTTAAGAGGAGATTGTATTCGGGTATATAGGGCATTTAGGGACAACTACCTCTAAGAATGTTTGGGGTTATCAAAAAGTACTAGAGAAACGTCGGATAACCAATGTAGAAGATTCTATAGGAATGAGAAGTGTATTATACAAATTGGTTCTCTGACAGAGTAGCTGATGCTTAGAACAGACTACCAAATTACATTAAAGCAAGTAATAGTTTAGATACTTTTAACAGCCTGGACATGTATTATGGGAACAATTGTTTTGGCATATTGGCAAGCTAGAAGGGCTTTAATGCCCGTGCTTGAAACATTTGTATGTATGTATGTACAATGCCTATAGCTAGTTTCGCTCTTTCACTTCCCTGCTATAAATACCGCATTTGCCCAGTTTTGTGCACCGGGCAGCACTGGTTAGCTAGGGTATAACTATTCCCAGCTCCACAAAGTCTCCTGTTCAATTTTTCCCTTGGAACTAGACAAACTTTCAACTTAAGCACTCAACCCATTCATTTCTCAGCCTGGCTCTTGCTCAAAACTCATAGCAAGCACTTATAAACCCTAGTACTAGACCCTCCTGTACTGTAGAGTAGGACAAGGCTCTCTATTCGACCTTACCAGGATTACTTGCCTCAAACAGCTGCCCTACACAGACTGTCTCAAACTCCAGCTTAACTCTGTCACATATCGCCTACTCAGGCAATCTCTACCTAACATACAAAGCTGTGTCAAACCCAGTGCTGTTGGACATGCTCCACTTAAAGAAATCCCAATCCCTCTGAGTTGCACATTCTAGGGACCTAAACCTTGTCACCACAATAAACATCACCACAATAAACAGAACATACTGGAGGGTTAGATTCCTGTCCCAGAGACTTCCCATACTCTGAAACTACCTATTGATCAAATAAAGCTCATTAGCACTCAAGAAAAATATTGATGATTGGATGGGAAATGGGAAATTCACCCCGGGGATCACCTCTGTGCCTGTGTTATCAATCTGGGTGCCAAATCCCTCATGGCTGACTGCGTGTCTAGGACATTGTTATTAATGTGATAATTTGTGTAGACGTCACTCTCCCCAAAGGGGATGATGATGCATTTTTTCTATTCAGCTTGAGGCCATGTTGCTGGCACCATTCATTTGTTTGGGTGACACCCTCTTGTAGAATCTCCACGTCACTATGGGAATTGATAACTACTCCCAGCTTGCAGATTAATTTATTTATTCCAGTTTGATAACCGGGGAGGGTCCACTGGGCTGTGGGGCCCATTTTCAGTGGAGGCCCGGGGAGAAAAGCTCCGCAAAACAAAGTTTTTAACAAACAATTTACAAAGATAGCTTAGATTACTGACATTGAATTTTGTCATCAAGAAAGAAATAAACATTCAGTACAATTGCATTCAGTTCATAAGGCAAATAAGAGAATAACAGAATAGCTAGATTTTACATTTAGTTAAGATTACGAATTTGCAATTGAGAGTGAGGTTAGTAAGGTAAGATGGTTAGCCAGGAGAGAAAGAGGAGGAGAGTGAGAGGAATGGGTGGAAGGGTACAGTTGCATTTCCAATTTAGGTAGAGGTAGGAATGAAGTTGAGATTTGAAGTTAAGGTTGTTACAGGTTCTCAGGTAGGAGGGGTAGAGCATTCCATTTTTTTGCTAGAGTAAAGGTTAAGAGCTGCCCAGCTGGGCGTTTGGGTTTTTGAATGGAGATCAGGTTTTGGTGAGAAGATCTAAGGGGTCTGGTTGTAAAATATTGGATAGTGCAGGGCAGTTAGATGGTTGGAACAATAATTTGTGGACTATGGTTACTTGGTGAAAGTCTAGTAGGTTAAGGAGTTCAAACCAGTTTATAGTGTGAAGGGAAGTGCAATGGTGAGAGGAGGATTTTGCATTGGTGGCAAATTTGGAGATTTTGTTGTAGCAAACCTCCAGTTTGGAAGTAAGTGTGGAAGATAAGTTAGTGAGCAGAGGAGTACCATACATTAGAGTGGGAAGGAGATGGGTGGAGGCAAGAGTTAGTCTGGAGGAAAGAGAGAGGAAGTGGTTGTTTCTATAAAGTAGGCCCAGTTTTATGCGAGTTTTTTTGATGTTTTGTTGGATATGAGAGTTTAATTTTAGTTGATTGTCAATTGTGACACCAAGAGGTTTGGCTGATGAAACGATCTCAATAGGGGAATTGTTAAGGCTGGTGATTTGAAGAGAGTTTTCATAAAGAGTGAAGGATTTAGAGGGGAGAACAGAAGGATCTTAGTTTTATTGGCATTAAGAGAGGTGATTTTGGAGCATCCAGTTTTCAGTGGTTGAGAAGGCCTTTTGAGTGAGAGATTGGAGTTCTGCTAGGTTAGTGGTGCAAGTGGAATCGTCAGCGTATTGTACAATTTTGGTGTTAGGAATGGCTTTATGGAAGTCATTGATAAAGATATTGAATAGCAAAGGGCCAAGTATAGAGCCTTATGGTACTCCGGTAGGAGTAGGAAGGAAAGTAGAGGTGGCTTGGCCTCATTTCACAGCTTGGGACCTATCTGAAAGATAGCTAGAGAACCATGAGAGGGTTTTTTGGGAAAGGTTAAGATTAGAGAGATGGTTTAGAAGATGGGTATGAGAGATGGTATCAAAAGCTTTGGATAAGTCCAGTAGAACAGAGGAAACCAAATTACCAGAGTCACGGGATGAGTTGACAGAATGTAAGAAGGAGAGAAGGGCGGAGTTAGTACTATGTCCTGGTCGGAAGCCGTGTTGGGTGGGGGAGAGAAGCTGGTATTTGGTCAGGAATGGTAAGAGCTGTAGATGGATGCATTTTTCAAGAATTTTGGAGATAGGGGAGAGGATGGCTATAGGGTGGAAATTGGAGATGTTACAGTTCTTGCCACCCTTGTGCAAAGGAAGAATAGATGCAGAGCGCCATAGTATGGGTACGTATGATTCAAGCAGTGATCTATTGATCAAGATGCTGATAGGTAGAATAGCATCTGAGGCTATTTTTAAGGAGGAGGATGGAATACAGTCGGGGGCATTTGAGCAAGGCTTTAGTTTGAAGAGAAGTTTCTTTATTACCTTGGTGGAGATAGGTTTAAGTTCAAATTTAGGGGAGGGAGGGGAGGATTGGGCAGGGATGGGAGGATGGTTATTGCTTGTGAAGGTTTCAGTAAGCTCAGCAATAGAGGAGGTGAAGAAGGAATTAAATAGTGAGGCAATTTTTGAGTCAGATTTGCTGGTGTCAGGACAGGGGTTATATGTTTTGTTCCTGGCCTAAGGAGGGAGTCAATAGAATTCCAGAAGTGTTTGGGGTTTTTTTTGCATGATTTTCCTGTAGTTTGATGTAGTAAGACTTTTTGTCTCTAATCACTTGTTTTTTGGCTAGGTTTCTCAGCTGTTTATATTTTAGTAATGTTTCTGGCTGTTTGTGGCGGAGGTAGACTTTCCAGGTTTTATCCCTTTGGGGCATAATGTTTTTTGTGTCTTTGGTGAGCCATGTAGTGATCTTTGTTTTAACTCTTAGTTCTTATTGGGGCAATGGAGTCAAGGACTGATAAGAATGATGTATTGAAGTATTCAACGGCTTTGTCTAAAGATAGGATTTTTAGGGGGTTCCAGTTAGTTTGTTTAAGGGAATCAGAGAAAGTAGTAGGGTTGAAGTTAGATAAGTTACGAGTGTGGATGTATTGGCGAGTGAGAGGAAGTGGGAGCAGCTCGAAAAGTATAGGCAGGGAGGTGGTCTCCTAAGGAGTCGGGAAGGACTCCAGATTCTTTGATTTTGTTAGTATGAGATACTAAGATCCAGTCAAGTATGGAGCCAGGGGGGTTAGTTTTGTTAGGCCTGGTAATGGCGTTGGTAAGTTGAGCGAAGGAGAATAGGTCGATAGATGGTGGGATTAGGGTTGTTGATTTTTCCCCAGTCGATATTTACATTTCCTAGGATGCATTCAAAGTGACAATAAGAAATTTACATCTCCTATGATGCATTCAAAGTGACAGTAAGATATACCATAGCTGCACTGCATTGTTTTAAATCAATCACCGCAGTTCTTTTGCTCATGAATTCAGGATTTCTGTATGCTGTGATTTGTTTGATGCTTTATTCTTGTCTTTGGTAATTTTGGAGACAACTTGCTATTTTTGTTGCATATCGGCATATTTTCCCTGTTTGCTGCTGGCTCATAATTCTGTGTAGGTATTTCTGTATTTATTTACATTTGTTTACCGGGAAATTCTACCAGGACAAAGGTAGTTTTTCAGCGTAGTTTAATCCTAACTTGTGGGTTCAGTTAAATAAGATTTTAGAATTAAACATTTTTTTATGCAATTGTTTTAAGCATTACAGAGTGGTTATCCATGTAAATGTCTAAAGAAAGTAATTATGCAGAATTAATTTACTTTGTATATGCAGCATAATAATCGTAGAGCAGCTACATATGAACAGTTTATCTGTTTTGTGGTGCATTTAGTATTCTAATCCATTTATTTAGCGCTTTCGTCAACAAGTTACAAATGACTTCTTCAGAATGACTGATTCTGAAGAAGTCATAAGTAACTTGTTGATGAAAGCACTAAATAAATCAGTCCTAGCTCGGATTATATCTTCGTGCTTTCTTTTTTGTTTATCTGGTTAAGTGTTTTCTAATCCATTTCCAAAGATAAAAAAATGTTTTTTGCATTTTTTTTTGTGGCAAGTTAATCTAAAAAAAAAACAACATATTACATACCCTTGAGGAAGAGTTGGCATAGGGATGCGGCAGACAATAGTAAAGGTCTTTACTTCACACATACAAGGTACAGGGTTTAATCCTGACCTTGGTTTGTTAGCTAGGCTTGTAATAATCAGCAGAATAATAACCTAGAATTTACTTATGAACCAATGAAAATGACTACCCAAGGTATTGCTATCAGTTTTCAATTCATGTTTGCTGTCTTTCAACCTTTTGAAAAATTAAAACAGATGCATGATTTTTATCTATTTTATAAGAATTCTTGAAGCTGTGCCTCAGCTAAGGCTGTTGTTTTGTCCAAGAGAGTTTCAGTACATGATGTTTACTTACAGCTTATTGGAAATCCATTACTTTTGTATTTCCCTGATTGTCTTCCATGTGATTTGTGAAACGCATTATTAATGCAGTTCACGAATTTTGTAAAGTTGTTGTGCAAGTGTCAGGTAGTAAAGCTTCAAACATCAATTACCTTCCTCGGTTAGGTTGTAATAGTTTAGTATTGCAACCTGCATCTTATAACAGTCTATAGAGTCTTCTCCAGATTCTTTAGGTTTCAACACAGGTTGTCTGACTTTTATATTCCTTATAATAAAGTGTCATGCCATAATGCATCAATCAATTATTTAACTAAATAAACAAAATATCACTGTTATTTATTATAATACAAAAGGTGTTATGTGGGAAAATGCTTCATCTCAATACTTCCACATGCCTAAATATATTAGTGAAGAGATTGCTCTGCTAACTGTCCCATTCTTTATTGTTTGTACATGGGTGGACATGTTACTGTAGGGGTCACTTGGGTAACTGGTTCATTTTGGTACTAGGTCATATAGTTGTTGAGCTTGCTCAGATATATATATATTTTTTGTGTTTATCCACATTTTACAGATATTACTGATCGGGTAACTTGGCTAAACATTTTAGTGCCTGTGCTAACTGGGACAAATTAATGAAGGTGTCACTTGGGGGAAAAGGATTATATATGATGTGTGTTCATGTATACACATATTTTTGAAGAACTAAATTCAGTAATTGTTTCTTTTGCAGTACTTCTGCTTATTTCAGCATATGTCTGAGGAGGTCCCTTTCATTATGGTACATGTGGATACTTGGACATACTATTGATGGGGTCACTTGGATACCAATTTCAATGTGGTGTTTCTGGTTTGGTTGCAAATGCTTGGTCATAGTCATGAGGGTGTCAATTTGTTCATGTGTATTACTGTAGTTATGCATACTGGGACATATCGCAGGGCCACTTGGTTATCAGCATCATATTGGTATTTGGGCTTATTTGTACATATTACAGGAGGGGTCACCTATTTCATTGTGCCTCTGCATACTGTAACAGGTCGCTCAAGTGGCTGCTGGGGTAACCGATGTAGTTTGTGTATTTCAGCATACTGGGACTTATTAATGAAGGGTTAACTTGCGTAAATGTTTCACATTTGTGCTTGTGCATGCTTGGTGTTTGTGCTTATTTGCTCATACCTGGATCTATAAGTAAACTGTTTGCTAGGGTTAATGTTTTAATTTTCTGTGTATGCATACTGCAACATATTATTGAAGGGGTCACTTGGGTAAATGGTTAATTTCTATGCTTGCATATGCAAAAATATACTAATGAAGAGATTACTCGTAACCATTTCATTTTTTCAACTTGTACAAGGTTTGACATATTACTCAAGGGGTCGCTTAGGGAAGTGCTTCATTACAGTACTTGGGCATATAACTGGTGATCTTGCTGGGATGTACACTTTATTTCAGTGTTTCAGCATACTCGTACATTTTAATGAAGGGGTTCAAATGGGTAAAATATTCATTCTATTGGCTCTGCATAGTACGACTAATTACTGAAAGTATGACTAGTTTAACAGGTTCATTTGTATGCTTGCAGACGTCTATACATTTCCTGAAGAGACTGCATGGGTAATTGTTTCTTTTCTAGTGCTTGTGCATATGTGGTCATATGACTTTAGGGGTCACTCGGGGAAATGTTTCATTTCTGTACACGTACATAGTCAAAATGTATTACTTCTGGACTCACTTGGATAAATGTAATTTGGTGTTTGTGCATACTTAGCCATATACTTGAAGGATCCTTATGTTTCACTTTTGTGCTTGTGGATGCTGGGACATGGGGTTCACTTTATGAATGTGTCATTATTGCAGTCATGCTTCCTACAACACATTAGTGACAGGTTGTTTAGGTATACGTTTCATATTGACATTTGTGCTTACTTGTACATATTAAAGATGGGGTCACCTATTTACCGGTGCCTCTGCATAGTTGAACAGCTGACAGACACTGGATTCCCCTTGAATGACACCAGAAGCTTAACCAGTTGTTGAAATTGATCATTTTTTCTCTATAACGTGGTATCATTCTTGGTGAGGGCAGGATGCTACTCAGGGTCAGGGTCATACCGGCCTGGGCTACGTCATCAGAGATCTTCGCAATGTCTCTTTTCATGTAGTCCAGGGAGGTACGGCTCAGGTCATTCACACTATCATGGACAATGACAGAGTCATGTTTGTACTTTTTCTGGAGTGATCCGAGTGCTTGTGTTATGTGGCGGATCATGGCACCCACCAGGCAACTAACAGTAACCTTCTCCTTGTTCAGCATAGTGAGTGGGACGTCAGTCTGCCTGACTATAAAGTAACCTATTACTAGTCTGTTGGGTATGTTATATTGTGACACACTGGTTTTGTGAAGTACATTACATAGTAAATTATAGAAATACACATGGAAAGATGTGTTTAATCAAGACAATTACCACAATCACATAATTTCTCTGTTGCTGTGAATATGGATAAAGAAAAATGCCTATATGCACCATGTATACAAGACTATCCCGTTAATATGTACGGTTAGAGTTATTTATAACAGTAAATATGTACATTTAGCTTCTTTATTTCTGTATAAAGCGTCCCTGTCAAGATGCACTGCTTGGCAGTGGTGGCTGCCCCTGAATTGGCATTATGTGCATTACTTAGCATCACATTTCTGCCATGTCATTGTACATACTGATGCAAGTAAAAGCAGTTTATAATGTTGTTAGTCATTTGGGGAAATGTTGCATTTTAGTGCTTGTGCATACCACGACATATTTGAAACATGGTTAATTGTTATGTTTGTACAAACTGCAACATATTATAGGATCCTTCATGAAAATGTGGCATATTTCTCCACTTCCACATCAGCCATTCACTACATGATCTTTCTTTCCTTTGATGTTACTTGCATAAGACATCCAGAAGCACTATTAGGACACCATGGGGGGTCATGGCTACCTGTGTCAGAACTGTCAACACTTTAGTCTGACAAACTTGTTCTTCCTTTGTTTCAAAAATCAACTGTATTTACATAGCAGTCCCGATGTCTGCACTTGCCTTTCATAAGGAATGACTCCCAATTTCTTTGATTGTCTCTCCTTTCCTAGTGTAATCAGAGTGTCCTTGTTATTCAGTTGTTTCTGTGCATGTCTTTTCTGCTATCCTTTGAAGTAATGAGACGTCAACTGCTAGATATGTAGTTACTAGTGTTATGCTTTGCTGGAAATATCTTTACATGCACCCTCTGCCATTAATTCTTATGCTTTGTACTGCATTATAATTTGAATGCATAGAGCTCAGCTGATAAAAGTAATCCTTTTAGCTCCACAGAAAGTTTTCCATTGTACTACACCACTGCCTTTGCATATGTATGTGGTCACTCCCTTCATCTTTGGCAATAGACTAATTTCTGGTTTATTTCGGATCAATGGGTCCTACAGAGCATGCTGTATGTAGTCACATGTTGCCACAGTGCAATCAAGTTTTCTATCTCATATTTTTAAACTTATGTATTCCTGACTCCATATCTATGTACAGTCTATATAAATAGTGTACACACCACTGTCAAAATGCCAGTTGTTTGTGATATAACAAATGAGAACACAAAACTTAATTTCCAAACTTTTCTCTTATCGATAACCTCTACAATTCAAATGACATACAACTTGTTAAGGGTTAAAAACATAAAAAATAAGCAACATAGAATAAGCTGGTTGCAGAAGTGTTTGTTGAAGCACTCAGTCTGATTGGGTCGGAGTCAATCAGCATGGCACATCTTGACTTGGCAATATGTGCCCATTCTTCCTTGCAAAAGGGCATCTCTTGTACAAAGTCTTCTTCAGGTCAGCCAAGTATTTTTATAGGATTTGGGTATGGGCTCTAGCTGGACCATTGCAAAACTATAATTTTCATCTCTTCCAGCCATGCTTTTATTTATTTGGATGTCAGCTTGGGGTCATTGTTGTGCTGAAAGGTGAAATTCCTCTTCATGTTCAGCTTATCATAACCCCTGAAGTTTTTGGGCCAAAACTGAATGGAAATGTAGAGTACTGATCATTCAGGAAGTTGCCCATCTCTTTCAACTTTCTGGTTTAAAAGACCACATCTGCGCTTGTTTCCCATCTTACCTGTACCTAACCAACTGGAAAGCACTAGAAGGCCTTAAACTGATGCAAGCCTTCTTGCTTAGAGTACAACAGGTTTCTCTAATGTATTCCTCAACTTCATGGCCCTTTTCCTCCCTATTTACATTGTCCTCTGTAAAGCAACAACAAAAAAGCATTTACACTTTTTATAATTCCCCTTACTTCTGTAACAGAAGCCTACCTTCTCATACTGTGATGGTTTCACTTACAAAATGATTCTCTCACATTTGAATAAAGCTTGCTGGAGTCCCCCAATTACTGACATCATAGAGGCCAAGCGGTGCAGGCACTTTTTTTTTTTTTTAATCAGTTCCCTCCCCCAAAGTGACATCACCACAGCCATCATCTGATTCTAACTAAAATAACAAGACCCACCCATTCTGTGATGTCATGGCTCCCTTGTCCTTCCCCCAGCCTGAGTGCTGCTCATTTTATTCAGTAGTAGTGTAGTAACACCGATGTTTGGAAACACAGAAATTTGGTATGCATACTTGTACATTCTGCACAGCAAATGATGCTTAGATGGTGTACCACTTGCATACTTCTCTGTTATATTTGCACCAGTACTGCTAGTGTGCAGTGCAGGAATAGAAAGATTAAAACATTACCCTGGTATCAGAGGTGGCAGTGCAACATATTCATAGTGGCTTAACATGAGAGTAGCTCTAAGCAAGCACCATGTGAAACCTGAACAAGCACCTAGAATTATTCAGTGCAGCTTCCACACCTTAAGTCTGAAAATGAATTCACATACTCACATGAACAGGAGTAGCTGCATATTGATGGCTAAAGGTGTATGGGCATGTCAGGTGGTTACTAGAATGCAAAACTGGTATGTAATGGTGGAGATATTTGGAAGGCATGAGCAAACACACCAGTATATTAAAGCCATAGCACCAATTGAACTGGAGGCTGGCAAATAGTTTCAGTAAGGGATTTTGTCCATGCACAAATATTTCAACAGTGATTCTTTGCAGTGGCATCCATTATCTGATTCAAGGTAAGTTAACCTTGATGTCCTTTATTTAAAAAAAAAAATCAATAAAAAATTTACTTTGTTATAAGTGACTTCTGGACCAAGTAAAAGGAAGGGGAAAATATAGCAATGTGGTTTGTATGTAAAAAGACAAATCCAGGGACACTGCAAAAGGTTTTTTTTTTGCAAACCAACCAGTGGAGTAAAAACATATGAAGTCAAACACTGCATACCAACACACTTTGCACATGTAAATCTCAATTTTTAACAAGGTGGAAGCATGAAGTGATACCTTAACATTTAAATTAATAAAGATCTAAATTGGTTAATAGTATAAACGTTTTAGTCTTTAGCTCCTTGGTGCAAGACCTTACTGGATGTGATTTCAGTCAAGTAAGGCCATGGCTATAGTGCAGCAAAAAAATGTCCCCCCTAACAAAGGAAATGCTAGAGCAAAGATTAAATTACATGAGTCAAGCACCCTGCTGAGATCTGCCAAACAATGGAATTACCAGGTCAAATTACCCTCAGGACTTTGACAGCTAGGGAAGCTAAGTGTTATGGGGGAGGGGAGAAGTAAATGAACTGGAATTCATTCTCTCAAATTAGTGCCATTTAAACTAAATTAGAAAAAAAGGCAGCAGTAAGAGTGTGTTCAGTGGCATTTGCACTGTTTCTGTTTTAAGTAGTCATCCAGCAGCAGGGAATATTACTTACACTGTTCTATTTTACTCAGTACTTTGTACGCATGCAGCATCTATGAAATGACAGGAACTTTAGGCAAACGGAGGCCTGCATGATGTAACATTTTTGAGCCAAACAATGATTTCTGGGATACTGGATGGCAACCTGATTTATCCAAACCACGTCAATATGCCAGCCTCCAGGTGGTCAGAGTCTGGAATTACATATAAAAATATTTAAAATCCTGTAAATAATCCCAGAGTGCTGTTAAAGTGTAGGAAACATCATGCCATGATGTTTTAAACATGTTTTTTTGAGTCTGTGGGTGCGGTACTCCTTTAAAGGAGTGCAACAGGTTTCTCTAATGTATTCCTCCTTCACAGCCCTTTTCCTCCCTATTTACATTGTCCTCTGTAAAGCAACAACAAAAAAGCATTTACAATTTTTATAATTCCCCTTACTTCTGTAACAGAAGCCTACCTTCTCATACTGTAATTGTTTCACTTACAAAATGATTCTCTCACATTTGAATAAAGCTTGCTGGAGTCTCCCAATTACTGACATCATCGAGGCCAGGCAGTGCAGGTATTTTTTAATCAGTTCCCTCCCCCAAAGTGACATCACCACAGCCATCATCTGATTCTAACTAAAATAATAAGACCCACCCATTCTGTGATGTCATGGCTCCCTTGTCCTTCCCCCAGCCTGAGTGCTGTTCATTTTATTCAGTAGTAATGTAGTAACACCGATGTTTGGAAATAAGTTATGTACCTACCATAACGTTCCATGTTAGTTGTCTTCTCTCGTTTTCTTTCTTGCTGGATGGGTTCGGAGCCGATCCTCGGCTCCGACTCGGCACTTGCTAAGCTCGAGAGCTAATTTTACCAGCTCGAGGCAACCCTATATCCCATGATGCAAGGCGGAGACTACCCCGATCTCGTTTGGTAGCTAAGGAAATTAGGAATATATTCTTCCAACTGTAGAGGAAGAAAAAGTAACAATACTAAATGACAATCATAAACATCATAATCCTCTAGAAAGGATCAACCTAATCTAGTGACACTAGAAGCTGAATAGCTAGAAAAAGAATAAAACCTCTTAATAGAAGAGGCATAATCTTCTCGGTCTGACCAGGCTAGGGGGCGGGACGCAAGAAAGAAGGCGAGAGAAGACAACTAACATGGAACGTTATGGTAGGTACATAACTTCTTAATGTTAAGTTGTCAATCTCGCCTTCATTCTTGCTGGATGGGACCACGTCCCTAGCACCTCTATCCTGGGTGGCTCAATGGAACAGACTCTTGAGAACGGTGGAACCAAAATTCGCTCTGTCTCTGGAGGCCAAGTCTAATTTGTAATGTGAAACAAAGGTATGAGGAGAGGCCCATGTGGCTGCTGCACAAATAGCGTCTACTGGAAGTCTAGCTTGAAAAGCTGTCGATATAGCTAGAGCTCTGGTAGAATGGGCTTTTGGCTTAGAAATCAACTCTTTGCCTCTGAGCTGATAAATGTAAGTAATCACAGAAGACAGCCATCTAGATAAAGTCACCTTGGAAACTGGAAGGCCTTTCCTGTTCTCTGCATAGGGTAGAAACAGTTGATCAGATTTCCTAAAAAGTTTAGTTTTGTCCAGATAATATCTGAGCTGGCGGTGAACATCAAGACAATGTAATTTTTGTTCCGCTCTATCAGAATAATTCGGGAAAAACACTGGAAGATCAATGGATTGATTTAAGTTCTTCTGCGATGCCACTTTTGGCAAGAAAGACGGATTAGTCCTTAGAGATACCCTGTCTTTGTGGAAGATTAAGTAGGGAGGACGAATGCAGAGAGCACGAAACTCAGATACTCTCCTGGCAGAAGTAATGGAGACTAGAAAAAGTGTCTTCCAAGAAAGAAATTTCAAAGAACAGGCAGCCGCAGGTTCGAAAGGGGGAAGAATCAAGGATGTTAAAATTAAATTTAGATCCCACTGTGTTGGGGGGTCTCTAATCAGAGGTTTAAGTAAAAAGATACCTCGAAGGAATGCCTTGCAAAGTTTATGTGACATAATGTTGTGGTCCAAAAGGCCTACATGAAAATTCGAAATGGCTGCCAGCTGAACTTTTACTGTGGAGGAAAAGGATCCTGAATGAAAAATCTCAGCTAGGAAGTCCAAGACCGAATGAATCGGAGCAGTACAGGGGTCTATGTTCCTAGCTTTTGCCCAGAAGGAGAAATGTCGCCATTTACTAGTGTAAATCCTTCTGGTAGAAGATTTTAGGGAAGCTACTATGATATCCTGGACGGGATTAGAAATCATAGGAAGCCTGGCTAAGGATGGAAGTGGAGCAACTAAGCAGTGAGGTTGAGAGAAGGTATGGATTGGTGCAGCTGCCCCGACTGGTGGGTCAGAAGATCTGGAACCGGGTCCAGATGCCATGGCTGTACCAAGAGATAACGATGTAGGAACGGAAACCATATCTGTCGAGGCCAATAAGGGGCAATGAGAATCAACTTGGCTCTCAAGGCGGTTGCTTTCTGAATTAGTTGAGGTATCAGCGGAAAGGGGGGAAAGGCATAAAGAAGTCCCCGGGGCCAATCTTGGGTTAGAGCGTCTCTGGGGGGATGGCCTGGAAGGGGGAAGAGAGAAGTCGTCTGGGCATTTGCTGTTTTGAGGTGTAGCGAAAAGGTCGCAGCAAGGAAGGCCCCACTTCTGAAAAATGTCTTCCGTCGCTGATTGTTTGAGAGACCACTCGTGGGGCATGAGAATAGCTCTGCTCAATCTGTCCGCTATGATGTTGGATTTCCCGGGGATATGCATTGCTATCAGAAACCGCTGAGAAGAGATTGCCCATTGCCAAAGTCTGAGAGCCTCTAGACACAGTGGATAGGACTTGGTTCCGCCCTGTTTGTTGATATACCACACTACGGACATATTGTCCGTTTGGACTGCAATAGTTCCCAGGGGAAGAGAGTCGTTGAGGGCTTGCAACGTTAAAAGCACTGCTCTCATCCCTAGGACATTTATGTGCAGATGGTATTCGAAAGGTTGCCAAGTGCCATGGACCATCCTGCCCTGATAATGCCCCCCCCACCCGATCAGGGAGGCATCTGATGTAACCGTGGCGACCGAGGCAGGAGGAACAAAGGGTCTGCCCTGATGGACTTGAGGGGACGATATCCACCAGGTCAGATGCCTTTTGCAAGTTGGAGTTATTGTGATCTTGTGACGCATGGGAAGTTGTTGAAAAGACCATTGGGCGAATAGCATCCATTGTAGAAGACGCATGTAAAAGCGGGCAAAGGGAAGAAGTGTTATGGCGGCCGCCATAAGACCCAATACTTTCAGAGCAAATCTGGCCTGAATTTTGTTGCTGAGAAGAATCACCTGGACATGACTTTGAATGTCCAAGATCCTTTGGTCTGTTAACTTTGCTGAAAGTTGTACGGTGTCCAATTTTGCGCCTATAAAAGTAATAGATTGACAAGGTGACAATGCAGATTTTTCGAAATTTATAGAAATCCCTAGCCCTCTGTAAATGTGAATGGTGTAATCTCTGGCTTGGAGAAGTTGATGCCTGGTGGTGGCAGTGAGGAGCCAGTCTAGATATGGAAACACCTGGAATCCTTGACGTCTCAGGTGAGCCGTAACCACTGCCATACATTTGGTGAACACTCTGGGGGCTGTAGTGAGTCCAAAGGGCAGGGCCCTGAATTGGAAGTGACTGGTCCCCAGCCGAAAGCGGAGAAATCTTCTGGAGCGCCTGTGAATTTTTATGTGATAGTACGCATCCTGAAGATCTATCGAGCACATCCAATTGTCCTTGCCCAGAAAGGGTAGAATGGACTGAAGTGTGACCATCCGGAATCTTGATTTCTTTACAAACTTGTTTAGTTTGCTCAGATCTAATATTGGTCTCCAGTCCCCTGTCTTTTTTGGAACTAAAAAGAACCTTGAGTAGATTCCGGATCCTATTTGGTCCGCTGGGACTGGCTGGATGGTTCTTTTTGCTAGCAGTTTTGATATTTCTAGTACTGCTAATTCCCTTAGACTGGGTGGAACGTCTGGAAGGGTTCCCTTTTGCTGAATTGGGGTTTGAATAAAGGGAATTTTGTAACCCTCGGATATAATCGACTGTACCCATTTGTCTTGAGAAAGGCAAAGCCAGGCTATTGGGTACAGCGATAATTTTCCCCCGACTAACTCCGAAGGTGGACAATCGGGCAAAATCACAGGGATGCTGGAAGGGTTTGTCAGAAAGAGGCTCTCTGCTACCCTGATTCTGCGGACCCCCTCTCTGCCCCTAGGGCGGCATCTATTATTGTTACCCCCTCTGCCTCTGGGGGTAAACTGACTTAGTGTCTCAGGCGTGACTCCTTGAGATTTGCGGAACCACATTTCCCCCCCCTTCTGTCCTTTGGGATAAGGTCTTGAAGGGGTGGAGAAACGGACTCCTACGGCAGAAAGAGTCTTGCCATCTTGTTCGCATCTAGTCAAAGTGTCTTTCACTTGAGGTCCAAACAAGGTCGAACCATCAAAAGGGGAGTTTGTGAAGGACGCCTTGAAGGGGTCTGCAAAATTACAAAGCCGCATCCAGGACTGACGCCTTAAAGCCACTCCTGTGCCTGCGGCCCTACTCGCTCCATCGGCTGCATAAGAAATGAGCCGCATAGAGGAGTTAACAATGGAGTTAAGGATTCCTAGCTGTGAGCTAATCTTATCCTGAGACCCAGCAGCTGACGGATCCTGTAAAACTTCTCCCAACTCTTTAAGAACATCTCTTTGAAGGCGAGGCGGGTGAAGTGGCACAAGTAGTTCAGCAATCTCATGGCAAAAGTCGCTGAAGAAAAAATCCGCTTGCCGTACCTGTCCATAGTCCTAGAATCCTTGTTAGGAGGATGGACAGGTACTGAAGGATCAGCTAGTTCCTTCTTGGTGGCAGCAGCCACCACCATGGCATCAACTGGGACACCCTTTGTCAAATATTGTCTATCTGGTGGGGCCGTAATGAATTTAGAAGGCCTCCTAGGAATAGGTTCCACCGAATCCAGAGCCATCCACGCCTTCCGAGCCACTACATCCATAAGAGGGTCGAAAGGCGGAGACACCCAGGAGGTGGAGGGTCGAGATCCGAATGCCTTCAGGTATACTGACTCGTCCTCGGAAGGATTAAGGGAGGGCCAGTTCCCCCTCTGCTTAAGGAGTTCAAGGATGTCTGAGAAAGAGACATCCTCAGAGGAGGCCCTTGGGGATCCCTCAGACTCATCCAGGTCAGTACCAGATGTAATAGACTCGGGGGAGTCTAGATGTTTCCTCTTACATGTCCTCTTACGCGGAGGTTCACCTGACGGATCAGGAGAAGCCTCGGAAGAGGAAGATATTCCAAATAGGGAAACCTGAGGCGTTGGATCTCTGGGTCTGGGAGCAAGAGAGTGGGAAGAGACATCAGCAGGCACTGTAGTGGGAGGAGCTGATGGAACTGTCCGTTGACTAAGCCCAAGGGCTAGTACACTCCTCATCACCTCGAAGGTTCCCCCATCAGAGAGACCAGAAGGTTCCCGCTCCGAAGAGATAGGAACTCCAGGCTTCACCAAGAGGGAAGGCTCCGAGGCAGATGTCGGGGCTGAGCTCACCAACACCGAAGCCCCAAGAGGGAGAACGGGGTCGGACAAGGGTCCGATGCCACTCACCCCCTCGGAACCGACGAGAGAGACCAGACGCCCGGATCCCTCCAATGAAGGCCTCAAGGAGGAAATCGGAGCAGAGGACGACTGAGCCGAAAGGGGTGGTATCGGCTCCGAAGCTACAACGGTCACGGTTCCGAGGAGCTCCGGCTCCGAGCTCTGTAAGAGTCGAAGGAGGAATGTTTGGTGGATGTGAAATAGCTACTGTCTGTTGAGACGGGCTATGGAGCATTTGGGCCAATGCCTGAGACTTTAATAGTCTACTCACCACTCTCTCGAGGTCGTGATCAGACAGCCTGGATGACAGAGAACAACGGCTCCGATGGCTCCGCTCAGAGCAAGGGTGATCTCGGAGCCGAACGTATCGATTCTAATGAGGGGGATAGAGATCTCTTTTTAGAGATCGATGGAGCCAAAGGAGCCGGAGCCGACACTGAATGTCCAGATTTGGCAGTATCGGCGCCGGATGGAGCCGATACTGTGACTGCTAGAATGGAAGGATCGGCTCCGGCCGGAGCCGATCTCGACACTGGAGAAGATAAACCAGTAGCAGACGGCTTGGGACTTTCAGCCGAAGGCTTGATAGGTTTCGAGGGCTTCCCCCGGCGCCGACTTAGTCGGGGAGCTCTCAGGCTTTAATAAGCCCCTCAATATCAATTTATTTCTGCGCTCCTGCAGGACTCTTGGGCTGAAGGCATGACAGATAGCACAAGAGTCCTGCAGGTGCAGAGGTCCCAGGCAGTAAACACAAGTGTGACCGTCTGTCAGAGACATCTTCTGACAGCACGAGTCACACTTCTTGAAGCCCGAGACCTTTGTGTCCTTCGACATAGCTGTGTCGAGGAAACACAAGTTGTCAAGAAAAAAACACCTACACACACAAAAAAACACCCAATCCAAAAATCTAAACTAAACAGGGATACAACACAGTCAGACACAAAAAATCCCTGACAGGAAAAATTTAGGAAGGGAAAGGCTCAAGGCCTAACCTAGGGAAAGGGGATAAATAACCCGAAAAAAGGGAACACTAACGGGAATAGGGTTAAAATAAGCGTTAAGGTTAACAAAAAACAACTATAGTTATGAAAATTAAAGGGGTGAGACTAAAGTCTTATTATTCAGAAACTTACCTGGAGCTGGTAAAAAAAGGCACCTCGTTAGCGAAGCGGCAAACAAGATCTGGGTAGTCTCCGCCTTGCATCATGGGATATAGGGTTGCCTTGAGCTGGTAAAATTAGCTCTCGAGCTTAGCAAGTGCTGAGTCGGAGCCGAGGATCGGCTCCGAACCCATCCAGCAAGAATGAAGGCGAGATTGACAACTTAACATCACAGAAATTTGGTATGCATACTTGTACATTCTGCACGGCAAATGATGCTTAGGTGGTGTATCGCTTGCATACTTCTCTGTTGTATTTGCACCAGATACTGCTAGTGTGCAGTGCAGGAATAGAAAGATTAAAACATTACCCTGGTATCAGAGGTGGCAGTGCAACATATTCATAGTGACTTAACATGAAAGTAGCTCTAAGCAAGCGCCATGTGAAACCTGAACAAGCACCTAGAATTATTCAGTGCAGTTTCCACACCTTAAGTCTGAAAATGAATTCACATACTCACATGAACAGGAGTAGCTGCATATTTATGGCTAAAGGTGTATGGGCATGTCGGGTGGTTACTACACTGCAAAACTGGTATGTAATGGTGGAGGTATTTGGAAGGCATGAGCAAATACACCAGTATATTAAAGCCATAGCATCAGTTGAACTGGAGGCTGGCAAATAGATTTAGTAAGGGATTTTGTCCATGCACAAATATTTCAACAGTGATTCTTTGCCGTGGCATCCATTATCTGATTCAAGGTAAGTTAACCTTGATGTCCTTTATTTAAAAAAAAAATCAATAAAAAATTGACTGTTATAAGTGACTTCTGGACACAAGAAAAAGGAAGGGGAAAATATAGCAATGTGGTTTGTATGTACAAAGACTAATCCAGGGGCACTGCAAAATGTTTTTTTTTTGCAAACCAACCAGTGGAGTAAAAACATATGAAGGCAAACACTGCATACCAACACACTTTACACATGTAAATCTCAATTTTTAACAAGGTGGAAGCATGAAGTGATACCTTAACACTTAAATTAATAAAGATCTAAACTGGTTAATAGTATAAATGTTTTATTCTTTAGCTCCTTGGTGCAAGACCTTCCTGGATGTGATTGCAGTCAAGTAAGGCCATGGCTATAGTGCAGCAAAAAAATGTTCCCTCTAACAAAGGAAATGCTAGAGCAAAGATTAAATTACATGAGTCAAGCACCCTGCTGAGATCTGCCAATCAATGGAATTACCGGGTCAAATTACCCTCAGGACTTTGACAGTTAGGGAAGCTAAGTGTTATGGGGGAGGGGAGAAGTAAATGGACTGGAATTCATTGCCTCACAAATTAGAGTCATTTAAACTAAATTAGAAAAAAGGGCAGCAGTAAACAGCACTGAGTGTGTTCTGTGGCATTTGCACTGTTTCTGTTTTAAGTAGTCATCCAGCAGCAGGGAATGTTACTTGCACTGTTCTATTTTACTCAGCACTTTGTACGCATGCAACATCTATGAAATGACAGGAACTTTAGGCAAACGGGGGCCTGCATAATGTAACATTTTTGAGCCAAACAATGATTTCTGGGATACTGGATGGCAACCTGATTTATCCAAATCACGTCAATATGCCAGCCTCCAGGTGGTCAGAGTCTGGAATTATATATAAAAATATTTAAAATCCTGTAAATAATCCCAGAGTGCTGTTAAAGTGTAGGAAACATCATGCCATGATGTTTTAAACATGTTTTTTGAGTCTGTGGGTGCGGTACTCCTTTAAAAGAGAGACTTTGGAGTGATTTGAGTATCAGTCTTCTATATTTTTTTGCTGTACTGAACTGTTTTCCACCTCAACGCTGATTTTTCCAGCACTTTGTGATTTAAAAGCTTTTTTTTTCCATATTTTGTACTTGACTGCCTGCACTTTTAAAACGTTGATTTTTGTTTATATAAATTTTTTTAACTGTTGTAGACTACACACTAAAGTGCAATAGCCTTTTCTGATCGCTTGTAGTCATTTAAAGCTGTTTTAAGTGTACTTTTTATTGTTTTTGCCTTCTATTTTCAAAAAAAAAATTTCTTGTTTCCCGCCTTTCATAGCTAGTATAGTCTAGTTTTCAGGCTAGTGCTGAATTCAGGGCTGTGTTACAAAGTATCTGAGTTGGCCATACCTTACTTGGATAGAGGGAAGTTTCTCTGTTCACCTGTGAGAGAGGGTAACTTTGAGCAGCCATCTGTCCCTGGAGGAGTGGTTCCAGTGCAGAAGTTAGTAGTTTAAAAACCGCGTTTGCCCGGTTTTGTGCGCCGGGCAGCACCGGTTAGCTCGGGTTAAATTATTCCCGGCTCCACTAAGTCTCCGCTTCAGTTGTACACTTGAAACTAGTCTAACTCTCAACCTAAGCACTCAAAAAGCATCCTACAGTCCAGCACTTGCTCAGACTTAATAACAAGCAGTAGTATACCCCGACACCTGACTGCACAGCAGGGCAAGGCTCTTTATCCACCCCTCCCCAACCAAGCGACTAAGCAGCTCACTCTACTATTCAGGCATGACCAAAGGACAAATTCAGGTGTACTCTCCAGTCCAGCAGGTGAATCTGGGTATCCTGAGGCAATGTTACAACTGCCTCATGTACACAGACAGCACTCTCCTCCTACCACAAAATGCTAACATGTGCGAGAGATGCAATTATACAGCCAACCAGGAGGCTAAGGTCACTCCAGCCAAGACTGGAACAGACAGTCATGAGAAGGTTAACACTTGCACCACACCTCCAGCCTCACATAGAGCTACTAAACTAGCACTTGCAAAACATACACAAATACACAAATTCATACTCGTAGGCTCTAAATAAAAACCTGCAAAAGAATCAGAGCGCTCCAAAGCAGACACCCACAAAACCTGCACCTCCCGTCACAAACCAGACAAGACATAAAACACAAAATCAATGTGCCGTACAATCACAGCCCTTAAGGTGAAATAACATGCCTAATACACTAGTAATAGGTGACTCCATAGTCAGGAACACTGACGTCCCACTCACTAGGCTGGACAAGGAGAAGGTTACTGTTAGCTGCTTATCGTGAGCCAGAATCCGACACATAACACAAGCACTCAGGTCACTCCAGAACAAGTACAAATATGACTGTCATTGTTCATGTTGGTGTGAATGACCAGAGACATACCTCCCTGGACTACATGAAAAATGTGGAAGAGCTCTCTGATCATGTAGCCCAGGCGGGTATGACCCTGAGTAGCATCCTGCCCTCAACAAGAATGATACCGCAGTATAAAGAAAAAAATATCACTTTCAACAACTGGCTAAGCTTCTGGTGTCATTCAAAGGGGTTCCAGTGTCTGTCAGCCTGGGATGACATGCTCGACAAGCCGCGTTGCTTCGCAAGTGACTGCTTGCACCTGTCACCTTTTGGCTTTCGAATACCAGCCAAGGCTATTGGTGCCCCCATAGTGGCTTTTTAGGCAAGGCTCAAAATTCAAACCCACCACCGTAAACAGCACAAGTAAAAAAAATGAGGGTTATGCTACTCAACGCCAGGAGTTTAAATCTCATAATGCATGCGCTCGAAGCACTCTGAAGTATGGAGAATGTCAACATCTGTGCATTAACTGAAACCTGGTTCAAGGCTCCAGAGAGCACTCCAGCATTACTGGGCTACAACTCATACTACACATTTCCGCCACAGAACACGGACCAAAACACAAAAGCAGTGGGTGTATCCATATTCATCAAGGATACCCCACACCTCCAGGTTAGTGGTGCAGCATGATACCTCTGAGAACATCCATGTGCAACTAACATCGGGCAAATCTGCAGTGCAAATTGTGTCCTGCTACAGATCACCCTCCATTACCCATGACCAACACTCCGCCTTTCTGGAGACACTGGAAAACATGAAGGTCCTACAGAACACCGTAATATTGAGCAATTTCAATTACCCTACCATTATCTGGAAAAACTACTTGAGTACACACTCCCAGGCTCAGCATTTCCTGGAATTTATCGACTCAAATGCCCTGGATCATCTGGTAAACTCCCCTACCAGAGGCTACAACATATTGGACCTGGTCATCACCAACATGGGCGACAGGTGTTCCGTACCAGAGGTCAACCAGTCACTGGTTGGATCAGACCATAAACTAATCACCCTGGATGTCCACCCCCAACCAAGGAAACCACAGTGAAAACTTTTCTGAAGAACCTTACTTAATGCAGAGGTGGCAAGTTTCACAGCCCCCACGCTAAAGGTTAGCCCAAGATGCAGAATCCTTTACAATTGCACTCTATGAGCACCTACAAGGATGCATGGATCGTGCCAGCCATAGCAAAACCAAGACTCACTCCCCTAAGAGAAGGAACAGTCAGGTGGACCCCTGCCATAAACAGGCTATACAATAGAATGAGGAAACTAGTTCATAAAAAAAGCAAATCCCAAGAAGGGAAGACATCCCTGATCAGTATCAGTAATAAACTAAAGTCCCTCATAAAATCATCCAAGGCTAACTTCGAAAGAAAAATAGCCAAGAATTCGAAAGATAAACACAAAGCCTTCTTTAGCTATGTCAAGAATCTAAGTGGCAACTCACAGATATGCTCTGAGCTAGTGCAAAACAGCACAAAATATACTGAACCTACTAATATTGCCAACATCCTGGCAGATAGATTCAGTGCAAACTTCACCTCCCTCTCACCTTCAAAAGGGCCCACAACAATACCGGAAAAGTGTTGTGACCCGGAAATCACAGAAGCACAGGTGAAAACAGCCCTTTCAAAAGCCAAAAACACAGCATCAATGGGGCCAGATGGTGTCCCAGGCTGCGTCTTGCACGAACTACAGAACAAACTAACCCCCCACCTAAACACGCTGTTCAACCTCAGCCTCTGCACAGGCTGCGTGCCCATGGAATGGCACACAGCAACGGTTATTCCGCTCCACAAAGGAGGGGCCACAACTGACCCTGGTAACTATAAGCCTGACGAGCCAGGTCTGCAAGGCTATGGAGCGCATCATCATGGAATTCATTAACAAAGACATTGGGAACGTCAAAACACTTGACCCGACCCAGTTAGGCTTTGTTAAGGGCAGATCATGCCTACTAAACCTGGTTGACTTATTCGAGAGTCACAAATGCCATAGACTAGGGAAAGGTGGTTCACACAGCCTACCTTGATCTCGCCAAGGCGTTCTACACCATTCCTCAATCGGGTATTATAGAAAAATTCACCAGCCTGAACATAAACCCCTACATCACAAGATGGGTTGCCAACTGGCTTACAGACTGAACTCACACAGTAAGAATTGCGGGCTCCAGGTCCGACTCTAAACCAGTCACAAGTGGTGTCCCGCATTGCTCTGTTCTGGGACCCCTACTGTTCGGCATATATTTCTCAGAAGTACAGACAAACACAGGAGGACTATGTCTGACCAAGTTCACCGATGACTGCTAACTGGGAGCCATAATCAACTATCCGGCTGACACGGACATCCTTCAAAAAGGCCTTACTGAGACCGACACCTGGTGTCAAAGTCATGGCCTCAAGCTAAATGCCAAAAAATGCAGAGTCATCACGTTTGTGAAAAATAAAACGCCCACAAATTACCACATAGGTGGCAGCCCCCTTAATACAGAACAGGTAATAAGAGATCTGTGGACCCAGGTAGATAGTAATCTCTCCTTTGACAATCATATTTCCAAAGTAGTTAGGAAATCCTTCTATGTGGCCCATCGAATTACTAAGGGGTTTGCATCTAGAAAAAAAAGAGATTATAGTGCCCCTCTACTCATCACTCATCAGAACCATCATAGAGTACAATGCCCCATTTGGGATGTACCTCACAAAACACTTCCAACAGCTGGAAAGACCACAAAAGCACCTCACCAAGAGGATTACTGGCCTCAAACATATGTCCTATGCAGCCCGACTGAAAAAACTCAGGCTGTACTCAGTGGCATATTGCTTACTCAGAGGTGATCTCTGCCTGACTTACAAAGCCATGTCCAACTTAGAATTGCTGTACATGCTCCACCTAAAGAAATCCAAGTCACTGCGAGCCATGTGCTCTAGTGAGCTAAACCTCACCACAACAATAAATAGAACATGCTGGACGGACAGATTCCAGTCACAGAGACTCCCCATGCCTTGGAACAAAATTCCTAACTACATTAGGCAGAGCCGCTCACTAACACGAGTGGATGGGTAACAGAAAATACACCCCTGAGATCACTTCACTGGCTCTGCTTGACAGAGGCTCAGTTAATTAATCAATGGGGCGGTGAAAGCCAACACACTCAGGATACACTTATAAATGCCCTTGGGCGGATAGCTTAGTAACTACCTATGAACTGTCCCCAATTCACTCCACCTTCACTAAAGCCTCAGTTACAGATAAAAAAAAGCAACTCCAAAGCATGATACTGCCACCACCATGCTTCACCATGGGGATAGTGTTCTTTTGGTGATGGTGTTTTTTTCTTGCGATAATTATTTAATTTTGGTACTTGGTCATACATAGTCATATTAATGAAGGGGACAACCGCACAAATGCATCTGCATACTGACATGATATCCAGGATGGGGTAGATATAGGAAATAATTCAATGGTGTGTCAGGGCAGTCGTTGTACATATTTTGTTGTTTCATTAACTCATTTCATTAACTCAGTCACTGCATGAATGGATTGATGGTGGTGTGATGGGAGACAGGAGGGTAACAGCCTTGGATCAACTTATCCACACCCCCACCAGGGGCAGCAATAGCCTAGACCTGGTCGTTAACATGGGTGACCGGTGTTCCACACCAAAGGTAAATTCCTCATTGGTCAGACCAGACTACAAGCTAATCACCCTAGACATCCACATCCCGTCCCCACCCCCCATTAGGGGAAAAAAACGTAAAAACCCTCTCCAAAGCTAACTTC
Source organism: Protopterus annectens (assembly GCF_019279795.1). NCBI lineage: Eukaryota > Metazoa > Chordata > Ceratodontiformes > Protopteridae > Protopterus > Protopterus annectens. Next base: position 238,447,632 of record NC_056747.1, on the reverse strand, counting down.
ATGCTTCTTAAGACAGAAGTGGCAAGCTTCTTGACACCCATGCAGATGGACAATAGAGGTACGACTGCTTAATACTACACAATTGCACTTTATAAGCACTTACACGAGTGCATGGATTGTGCTATCCCCAACAGAACCAAGATGCTATCCTCCAAAAAAATTAAGCCAATCTGGTGGTCCTCTGCCATAAACAAACTCTACAACAGAAAAAAGAAACTGTTGCAAAAAAAAAAAAAAAAAAAGAGTAAAGTCCAATGATTGGAGAAAATCCCTGGTCAGATTCAGTAAGAAGCTTATATCGCTCAAAAAATCCTCAAAAGCTAGTTATAAAAACAAAATTGCCACTGATTCTAAAGACAACCACAAAGCATTTTATAGCCATGTCAAGAATCTCAATGGCAACACTCGGATCTGCTGTAAGTTACAGCACAACGACGCTAAATATACAGATCCAACTGATATTGTCAACATCGTGGTAGATAGGTTCAGTGCTAACTTTAACCCCCTTCTCACCCCTAAAGGGCCCATCTCTATACCGGAAGAGTGCAATGTTCCTGCCATCATGGCTGCACAGGTAAAAAGCACACTCTCCAAAGACAACACAGCATCCATGGGAACTGACAACATCCCAAGCTGCATTCTACATGAAATACAGAGCGAACTGGCACCACACCCAAGTCACATGTTCAATCACAGCCTCACTTCAGGCTTTGTACCCACTGAATGGCGCACAGCAACAATTATCCCACTCCAGTAAGGGTGGAACCACAACGGTCCCCAGGATCTACCGCCCCATTAGCCTGACTAGCCTGGTCTGCAAGGCCATGGAACGAATCATCATGCAACTTGTACACACAGACATTGGTAATCTCCAAACTCACGACCCCACCCAGTTTGGGTTTGTAAAAGGCAGATCATGTTTCCTAAACATGATACACTTCTTTGAAGCAGTCACCAAAGCCATAGACGAGGGTAAGGTGGTTCACACAGCCTATGTAGATCTTGCCAAGGTTTTCAACACCATTCCCCACTCTGGAATTATAGATAAACTCACTAAACTAGGTATAAATACCTATGTCACAAGATGGGTTGCCAACTGACTCACTGACAGAACCCACACTGTGAAAGTAGCAGACTTCAAATCTGACTTCAGACCAGTGACAAGTGGAGTACCACAGGGTTCAGTCCTGGGTCCTCTCCTGTTCATCTACTTCTCTGAAGTACAGGCTATCACACAGAAGGTCTTTGGCTAACTATGTTTGCAGATGACTGCAAACTAGAAGCAATAAGCGAAACTCCTAACAATGTAGACATCCTACAAAAGGGCCTCACTGAGACAGATGCCTGGTGTCAAAGCCATGGCCTCAAGCTCAATGACAAAAAGTGCATTGTCATCTCCTTTGGTAAAAACTCTGTACCATGAACCACCACATAGGCAGTAGTAAACTTAACACCGAAAGTGATGAGAGACCTCGGGACACAGGTGGACAGTAGTCTCTCCTTTGATAATCACATTGCCACGGTAGTCAGGAAATCCTTCTACGTGGCACACCTCATCACAAAAAAGTTTCTCATCCAATAAAAAAGTCATCATTGTTCCCCTCTACTCATCACTTAGTCCCATTATAAATTACAATGCCCCTTTTGATATGTACCTCACAAGACATCTACAACTGGAAAGAGAGCAGAAATACCTCACAAAGAGGATTACTGGCCTAAAATAGATGCCCTATGCAGACCATCTCAAAAATCTTCAGCTTTACTCTGCCACATATTGCCTACTCAGAGGCGATCTCTGCCTAACATACAAAGCTATGTCAAACCCAGAGCTGTTGGACATGCTCCACTTAAAGAAATCCCAATCCCTCCGAGCTACACGCTCTAGGGCCCTAAACCTTGTCACCACAATAAGCAGAACATGCTGGAGGGATAGAATCCTGTTCTAGAGACTTCCCATACTCTATAACAAACTACCTAGCTATGTCAAACAAAGGTCCTCATTAGCACTCCAAGAAAAATCATGATTGCATGGGAAATAGGAAAATTCACCATGGGGATAACTTCTGTGGCTTTGCTCGACAGTGGCACAGGAAAATAATTTTCTTGGGTGGTGAAAGCCAGGGTAGCTTCTTGGCTAGGCTTATATAGGCCCTAGGGCCAATAGCCTAGTACGGCCCTATGAACAGTGTATTGTGTCAAATCAGCATACCTCACAAGTGTACCTAATTTAGCATTATACTTTTGCTCTGACATGGAATCAAAATTGATTCTTGAATCCGGTTTTGGATGGTCTTGAACAAGCAATGAAAATTCTTGCAAGTAGGAATAATCATCATGCAGTGGATGTCACTTCATGCACTCTGTGTGATTTGAACCAAAGGAGTAGTACTGCTACTTAGAAAAACTTTAACTTTGAAGCTTTCTCAACGAGTTGACTTTGTTGCTGAAAGAATAAGAGATATGTTGGAACTAATTAAAAAAAAAAAAGGCTGTGTGAAACTATTGCAACAAAAACTAGTGGCTGACTTAAGAGTCTAGGAAGGCTACTGTTAAGAAAAAAAATATATTCAGTTAAGTAAAGTTTGGCAGCATGGTTAATTTTATGCTATATTACAGTAACTATGCAAAAATAAGTATGTGGCCAGCCAGTAAGCACTACACACACTCCAAAGCAGCTATTTCACTATGTCCATTTGAGAAAATTGATATAGTAGACTAAGTTGAATTCAGATTAGTGTTTTTTTTTTCTCCCACTAAGCCTGGAAATGTGTAAGTCAACAGTAAGGAGGAAATAGTCATTAGGGAACAGTTTTAGTGGCACATCAGGCTGACATTTGTTTGATGTCTATTGTCATGCAGGGTTGCTAATTAGCTGAACCTAGCCTAGCTGGAAATCTGAGACTCTGGCTCATAGGAGTGGAAATGGGAGGAGTAACTCCAAACACCTGACTTCACCCTGCTGGACACCTGATAAATATAGTACAAACTAAAGACTTAAACTACCAGCTCTCCGAGACATTTTTCATCTGAAAAACAGTGAAAGTATGTATCGTTATATCTAAGAGTACTAAACAATTATATTAATGTATTAGACTCTGCTAGGTTAGGCAAGCTTCCCATTCAGGTAAGCCAGCAGCCATACCCCCCCCTCACTAAACACTCACCTCTTTTATACCCCTACTCCCAGCTGTTTTAACTCTTTCACTATCTAGTCCATTCCTCATCTCTCCCTTGGCTTGTTATCTCCTGTAGGAGATCCATCTGTGCAATAAACTGACTGGCCACTAGGTGGCGTCCCACTGTAAGCTTCCTGTAAATCTATCTCTTACCCCAGTGATAAGTGGACCTCCAGAACTCTGTCTCTAGTTCTTTCTACACACTTATCTTTCTACATCTCTCCTATGTCCCCCAAGGGATCATTAATCACCTTCTACTCCTCTAACAGTCTCAGTCTCCTCTCTCTAGCCTTGTAACTTTCTCCCACACTCTCCCACTTTCAGACTTACCTGCTGAATTCTCATTCTACTGATTGTTTTCCTTGACAGTCTTTTATCCTGTCTCTACCTGCTCCATTCGCCCTCCGGGCTCACTCCGCTCCCCTACCCTACCCCCAATGCTCCTACATTTAGTTCCTCTATAAGACACACCCCTCTTTACCTACTCCTATCATACCAGGAAAATCATTAACACTCCCATCCCCCCTTTTTTCTCTCTGAACATACCCTCTAATACCTACCTCACATCCTTCCCTGCTTATTTACCCAACCTTTACTATTATCTCTTCACTGCTTTTATTACCAACCTCCCATTTTTCTTTCACCGCACTACCTTTAGAATGTATATATCAATCTTCCCTCACAATTTACATCTATTAATCTGGGTCTCACTCCTTCCTCCACTAGCCACCACCTATCTCCTTACCTCCTATGAACAACCACTCTACCCTTCCCTTACCATACAAACACACATCAACACCAACATTATCTTTCTCCCCAAACATCCTAAACCTCATTTTTAAACCTAGCTACCTATTAGCGAAATATCACAGACTAGCACACATTAAGCTCACCAACTTAAAAACTAGAAAACTACTTAACTATGATGTTAAGCCTCTCCAGCCCAGACACTTTACTCCTCCCCCAGACATTACTGGATGGAGACATTCATCCCAAACCTGGCCTTAACATTCCCCTTACCACTACAAACTGTATCCATAACAAAACTAGGACCCTTTCACCTACCCAACTACCCAACTCACTCTCTGTAGTACATCTTAATATACGTAGTATTTGCAATAAAATTGCTCAAGTTCATGCCCACCTACATACTCACCAATTCGACATCCTATGTTTATCAGAAACATGGCTAAAACCTACCATTAAAGACAATGAAATCACCCCACCTGGTTATAATATAATCAGACTTGACCGTACTACCAAAAAGGGAGGAGGGGTAGCAATCCTTTATAAAGGAGAGCTACAAGTCAGCACTATAAAACTGAACCTCCCTGTGGATAATAGAGCAGAAGTAATTATCTCCAAACTTCAGGTCAACACATGCAAAGCCATAAATATCACCTATCTTCCCCCAGGAAATAACATTAATACACTTGAGTATATCCTTAACTGGCTTTCTATTAATCTCCCTCAAGAAACCATAGTCCTTGGGGACGTTAATATTGATTGGAATTCCTGTACTAGTACAACCCCTGCCACCCATATCAACCTATATGGATTCTCACAACATATAAACTGCCCTACCAGAACTAACACACTCCATAACAAAGAAAGTACCCTGGATTGGATACTTACTAATACCCCTCATCAAGCCTACATAACAGGAACCTTCCAGACGACGTAAGTGACCATTCTCTAACTTACATTATCAGACAGAAAACCAACATAATATTCCCCAACACTTTCAGAACAATACGCTCTAAAAAGCAATTTAACCAAGAACTTTTCCTAACAGAACTAAAACAATGTAACTGGTCACCATTGAAATCGTTCCCTCTAAATGAAGCAGTTGAATACTTCAATTCAACATTCTTAACCATCCTTGACCACCATGCACCAACTCGCTCTATAAGAACCAAAGCTAAGCCCGCCCCTTGGCTCACCAACAATACTAAACAAAAAATCCTTCTTAGAAACAAATCCTGGGCAAAATGGCGTACAACTAAGAATCTAACAGACTGACAAACCTTTAGAGAACATAGAAATATTACAAAAAAAGCCATCCTACTAGACAAAAAGAACTTTTATCTACATTTACAGCAAACCACTCAAAAGGATCCTAGAAAATTCTGGACTAGTATTAATCTTTTCCCAGGCCAATCAATCTTACCCAACCCACAAGGCTCAAACCCTGGCAATCCCACACAAACAGCCAATGTCTTCAACTCTTTCTTCACAGACGCCATCCAAACTCTAGCTAGCCACCTATCCCCTGATACCTCTAACCTGCCCACCTCTTCTATAAACCTACCTCCTTTATTTCACTTACAACCAGTATCTACTTCCTTCATTTCCTCCCTTCTCCAAAAGTTAAAACCTAATACTCCCGCAGCCGATAAACTGCCTGCAGAATTCTTGCAAAAAGGAGCTAAAGCCATTGACTATCCCATCTCCATACCGATAAACAGATCTATAAGTGAAGGAACTGTCCCATCTATCTGGAAAATTTCTCATATCATCCCACTACACAAAGGGGGGAACTCCAATGACTTCTCTAACTTTCGCCCTATAGCTTTACTATCCCCTATTGCAAAAATTATGGAAAAGTGTATCCATAAACAACTTCTTAACCACCTGCTCCAGAACAACCTACTTACTAATTGTCAACATGGTTTCAGACCTTCCCACAGTACTACCACTGCTCTGCTGTCATTCACTAACTGCATTAACAATATCCGCAACAAAAATCTTCTCTCATCTGCAGTTTTCATTGACTTATCTAAAGCTTTTGACATGGTTAATCACCAACTACTCCTCCATACACTGAACTCTCTTTCACTCGATCCTCTATGAGCTGGTTCAGATCCTACCTTGAAAACCGCCAGCAGGCTGTACCCTGGCAAAATAAACTATCAAATCATCTCTCCCTTGGGGTCCCACAGGGCTCAATACTAGGCCTACTCCTATTTTCCATTTAAATTAATGAACCGAGTTCTGCTATTCCTTACTCCACCTGTATTCAATATGCAGATGACTCTACCATAATCTGCTCAGCCTCCTCTCAAACTGAACTTCATAATCTTACTCAAAAAGCTTTCAACATTGTAGAACAATGGTTCTCACACCGCTGCCTCCTCTTAAACCCCAAGAAAACTAAACTACTACTCTCTACACCAACCCGAAAGTCCACCTCTTTCCATTTCAATTTCACTTCTAACAACAGTACTCATCACTCCTGAACCAACCACTAAACTGCTAGGAATAACAATAGACACTCTTAACTTTGACACATATAAATACCACAATAAAATTAGTTAACAAAAAACTAGGATCCCTTTACAGAATTAAACCCCATCTTACACCAGAAGCTAGGACCACTATAGCCAGAACTCACCTAATCTCCACTCTCCTCTATGCTTCTCCTATATACACCAATCTCTCTATAAACAACCTCAATAAACTAGCAACATCCTATAACAATATTGCTAGATTTGCAACAGGCTCTCCTTTTAGAACCCAGCACTGTCTAAATCTACGACATCTAAACTGGCTAGAACTACTTAACCAGCTCCAACTTCACCAGCTTACAATAATCCACAAGACCCTGTATCAACCTAGCAACACCCCAATACTCTCTACTCTAATTACACCTTATAATAATCTCAAAACTCTACGCTCCTCAAACAAACTACTGATCAATACTACTAAACCCAACTCAGCAGGTGAATCCTTATTCTCGAACTCTGTTGGAAAAATATGGAATAAACTACCCTCAGAAATCACTTCTCAGTCTTCTCTCACTTTTTAAAAAGAACCTAAAACTATACCTCAATAAACACTGGCTATGCTCCTGTACTAACCCAGAGTAATTATTTTCCTATCCTCTATACTTCACCCTACATCCTTTCTTTTCTTCCATTTACGTATTCTTTAAAATACTATTATACAATACAACATATATGCATCTTGCACCTGATCACGAAATCACCAAGTGTTTTGCAATTTGTATGTACCTGTGGGGGGGGGGGTTAAAAAATGTTATTATAATTGGCTTTTGTAATACTTGCTGTTTTAACTATGTATGATTTCTTGGAGCTTTTCTCCTCGGGCCTCTACTGAAAATGGACATGTATCCAGCTAGACTAGCCCGGTCAACAAATGTAAAATAAATAAATAAAAATAACTTGGTCTGGAACTGACAGTAACAAAATTGCTCTCTGTAAAAAGTCTTTTTTATCTCTGTAATTAGGTGACACTTTTCCAAGCTTTTTTTCACAAAATGTGTAGTGCATCAGTATGAACAACATTTGTAAAACTCAGTGCAGGACAGTCAATGACACTGGACTGTTAAACGTGGGAATATTTTTCAGGTTTTCCATTCAAAGTGAATGGAAGCCTGATCTGACAACAAAAGGTAGGGCTAACTGTTCTCACAATCAGAGCTGTCAGACTGCATTTTGGGACAGATTTACCCTATTAAGGGAAAATAGTCTCATCGAGATGTCAGCTCCCATGAGGGCAGACAGAACAAAAAAAATAAAAATAAGAATGAATCCTTTTTTGGATTAAAGTAGCTTTGGGAGGTGCAGAAAATCATGACTAGATAAAAAATATACGTTTTTTCATCATTTACCCGTAGTGGTCCTTTAACATCTTTACAAAGGTCGATCAAGTTAAAGAAACTTACAGGTCCTTATAATTCAGGATGTCCAACCTCAAATGCAGGTTACCAAAGGAGCGACAAGAATGTTCTGATTATTTGACTTGAAAATAGAAAAAAACAGACTAGCTTCTATCATGCATACATTCATTCTCCGATTACCCTCAAGGTCAGGGGGAAAATGAAGCACACCCTAGCACTCACCAGGCAAAAAGAAAAAGCTAATCCATAAAGGGGAACCAATTCATTGCAGAATGCAGACAGATCCACACGTGCATGCACAGACTCAAATGACAAGCACACCTACTGGCCATTGGGATGAATGCAAACTCACCTATAGCATATCTCTGGAATGTGGCAGGAAACCTGTGAACTCAGCAAAGAACATGTGCTCACAGAAAAGATACCCAGCCTTTGCATAGAAGGCACCACATTTAAAGACTTTTCAAAGAACCACTATGGATAACAGCAAAGCATATTTTATGTTCTAAGAAAAAAAGTACGACAATTATCATGCAGTCAGACTACTGCAGTGCTGCCTGTCACTAATCAAAACAAACTGCATATTACCTATCTTATCCAAACCCTTGAACATAAACTTCTCCGATATTCTAACAGGCTTTAAAATGCTACTTTATGAACTTGAGCTCTACATAACATTGTGACTTGTCATTTTGAAAGAACTCATTAGTGAGCTAGGGTTTCACCTACACAAAAGTATAGAAAAATCAGCCAACAGGGCCACTTGCCAGATTCCAAAATTATAACAAGCTGCAGTCAACAGAGCAACAACATATTAAACACTAAACCGATGTGTATTCCTTTACCTTCTTTAAAAATGTAGGGCTGTGTCCAGTCATGGTAACTTGGCTGAAGTAGTGCTGTGACCAAATAGAGATGGCAAAAGCCTGTTTTGGACTCATTGCCTCTAATAAAGCAGATTTCATCTTCTTGTGTTTGTAAAAAAGGATAAAAAATATCATGAACCTGTGGGAAGAATCACACAAAAAATAATCAATTTAAAACAGGACATGCCTCTAGATCTGCTGACAATTCAAACAAGGAATTCATGTGCAAATCATGTCTGTTTCACCAAATCAGGTTCTAAAACCAGAGTTCTGCATCATTGTTTTGTCCATGCATCAGTACGTCTATGCAGTAACAAACATTTTATACATGATTAAGGAAATTATAGAAAACCCAAGTAGATCATGCAGTATACATTATTTGCATGTTTATAAAGTTAGTGTTAACATTTTTTATTTTGCTTTAACTGGAAAAATGTACTATTTAGGACCCTAAATGGATTAAAAAATTTGCACAATACTAATTTCACTGTCAAAGGTGACTGCTCATTACACAGAACATAAAGCATGCATGCAAATTATTCACCAATCAAGGTCTTGTTTGATATTAGCAGGATGAAGACAATTTCATTCTAAACAAATGTTTTGCAGTCAAAAAGATCCCAGCCAAAACACTACCACATTCTTTTCATCTAAAGTTCAGCTATGAATTTACTTGGGAATGTTCTGCTCACTGAGGTAGTCACTGGAAATATTACATCCTTTTTGTTTTAAGCTTTGTTTTGGGACTAGGACCTAAATTACATGGTCTCCCAATTTAGACAAAAAGGAACGTACTTCTGCAAGCTTTTACTAGAAAAGGAGTAAATCTGGTGACAAAGGAAAAGAAATTCAACCCTATTCCATAATTCAAAATGGGAAATCATTACAGCTTCTAGTGAAGTCATGACAGATTTTGCATTTGAAAGTTTTTTCCTCAAAAGCACCACAGCTACTTTACAAATTTAGCAGACTCTAAACATGTTCTATAACAACTTCAGATGAAAAAGAATTCTTTCTTTACAGTTTCTCAAAAGTATGCGTTCTGAAATCAGCAAAGCTAAATTTACTACTCTTATGATTAGGAGAAAGAAAAATCTACAATCCAGCCAAAATAAATATTGGGAGTACTTTACTATCAAAAATTAAAGATATAGAAAAGTTGTGCAAAATCTTACCATAATCATAGATGTCCTTCTCTTCCATGTTGCAGTATTCTGCATATGGGTTTACTCCTCCAGGCTTGCATACATATGGCCAGTATCCAAAAACTTTGTCTCTCCAAGGTGCTTAAGACATCTGACATGGCCGAGAGTACGTGGGCCATAAAGGTGACGCTGGCACACACCGGCCCTTAGAACTGAAGGCCCCAGTTGGAGCCAGTCCTAGTAAGGGGAATACCATATCACTGCCATCCAGATAGGGAAGTCATCAGCTGACAGGAAAGGAAGGAAGGTGGGAAGGAATACAACATGGAAGATACTTCTATGGTTACGGTAAGATTTTATACAACTTTTCTATGTCCTATTCCCATGTTGCAGTATTCTGCATACGGGTGAGTGCCAAAGCTCACTGAGATTGGAGTGGTGTTCAACATGCAGACTCCAGGAATCCATGAAGGATAGTCCTGGTGAACCCTGCCCTGGATCTAGAGAAGTGGTCAAGTTTGTAGTGTTTGGTGAAGGTGTGGACCGAAGACCAAGTAGCAGCCTCCAGGATAGTAGAGGTATCCAATGCCTTTGAAGGTACCTGAAGCCATGGCTCTTGTGGGATGAGCTTTAACTGTATCCTGCAGAGACTTACCATGGAATTGGTAGCAGAAGGTGATGGCCTTGGAAATCCAATTAGAGAGTGTCTGCTTGGACACTGCCCTCCCCAGGGTTTCTTGGGTGGAAGGATATAAAAAGTTGGTCAGCCTGTCTGACAGACAGTGTTGTGCAGGTAAAATCTGATTTGTCTGTGCACATCCAGGGAATGCAGCACTCTTCTCACTGTCTCCTTGTGGATTTGGGAAACAGACAGCTAAGTATATGGCCTGACTGTGGGAAAAAGACAGCTAAGTATATGACCTGACTTTCATTCATTGACTACCTTGGGCATGAAGGACGGGTTTGTCCTGAGGGTACCCCTGTCCTTGTGGAAAACGAGGAAGGGAGGGAAAGCCATAAGGGCTTGAAGTTCAGACACTCTTCTGGCTGAGGTTAGGGCCACTAATAATGGTTTTCCCAAGTACAATGCTTTAGGGAAGCTTTATCTGCTGGCTCTGAGGTGAAGTACCCCTTTAAGGAAGAGTCTGGATGCTAATGGGGGATCCAGAGACAGGTATGCAGAAATAGCAGACAGATGGGTTCTGATGGCTGAATAAGTCAGCCCAGTCTAATAGCTCACACAAATGGGACAGCACTAGAGGGGCTTACTTAGAAGCAGGTCCAGATGTCTTATGACACCAAATAGTGAATCCTTTCCACTTTGAAAGATACAATTTTTTTGTATTTGGTTTCCTGGCCACCTGCAGGACATTGAGCATGTCCTCACTGTAAAGGTGTCTGAAGCGGATCAGAATCCTATCAGCCACAGAGTTAGTTGGAGAAGCTGCCAATGTGGATGAATTTGTGATCCCTTGTGCTGTGTGAGAAGGCTCACTCTGGGGGGTAATTTGTGGTGACTGACCTTGGACAAATTTATGAGCAAGGGAAAACCAATGCTGTCTGGGCCAGTAGAAAGTCACCAACAAGATTTTTGGGCTGTGCTGATGCACTTTCAGCAGGACCTTCTGAATGAGTGGGAAGGGGGGGATGCATATAAATATTTCCCCTTCCAGGAAATTGAGAAGACATCTGCTGCCAGTGCCTGTCGTCCTAGTGCAGAAGCCAGGAAGTTGCCTGTTGGTGGAGGCAAACAGGTCTATTTGAGGTATACCCCACCTGTGGACCAGATCCAGGAAGACATCTCTGTAAAGTATCCATTAGTGGTTGTTTGTGCTGGTTCTGCTCAAATAATCTGCCAGTGAGTTGTGGAGAGGGAATGTAGGTCATCTGCAGGGTTATTCCCTATGAGGTCGCCAATTCCCAAACCAAAAGGGCTAGTCTGCAGAGCAGGTAGGACTTGGTCCCTCCCTGTATGTTGATATACCACACTACAGTGGTGGTGTTCGTGTACATCAGAAGTGGTCTCTGTTGTAGGAAAGGGAGAAATGCCTGGAGGGCTAGAAGGATTGCCCTCATCTCTTTGGCACTGATGTGTTCCGATTTCTGGTGATTTGCCCACAGGCCCTGCACCTTTTGGTGGCCAAGGGTGGCTCCCCACCCCAGGTCTGAGGTGTCTGTGTGCATGACCTGAGTGGACTGAGCTGGTTGAAGAGGAAGGCCTGGGTTGTGATTTACCTGATCCAACTACCACAGTATTTCTTTTTTAGGCAAGGTAGTAGGGGCACAATGTGCTCCAGAGGATGGCTGTGTTGCTTCCAGACTGATCAAATGTATACCACTGTAGCTTTCACTTGTGCAATCTTGCTAAACGAAGCATGAGTATGGTAGTTGCCATGTAGCCCAGAAGTGAGGTACTGCCTTGCAGTCAACTCTGTGGCGTGATGGACCAAGAGGAGATGATCCGTCAATTAACTCACTTTTTGTGGGGGCTAGGAATGCCTCCATGAGATCTGAGCAGATCATGCACCAGAGGAATACAATGTCTTGCGTTGGTTGAAGATGAGATTTTGGAAGACTTATCCGAAATCCCAGTGTTTGAAGGAGGGTCACCACAAAGTGGATGTGCCCTTGGAGGGTTTCCTGGCTGGCAGCCTGGATCAGCATGTCGTCCAGGTAAGGGAATATCTGTATTCCTTTGTCCTGCAGTAAGCTACCACTGGTAGCGAGCATTTGAAAACTCTGGGTGCGGTGGATAGTCCAAAGGGCAAGGCAGAGAATTACAACTGAGAGGAACCCACCAAGAATCTTGAGTATTTCCTGTGGGAGGGTTTGATCGGGATGTGGGGATGAGCAACCTTTATATCTAATGTAGCCAGGAATCCTTTTGGAATTATGATAGGGAAAAAGGTTGGCAGGGTCAGCATTTTGAAGGTAGGTATCATTAGAAAACGTTTGGGGTAGGAAAGGTCTAGAGTAGGTCTCCAGAGTCAGCCCTTCCTGGGGATCAGGAAGAGCCTTGCGGAGAATCGTCTTCCTTTTGCAGAGGAGGGGACTGTCTCTATTGTACCCTGATCTAATAGGGTCTGCATTGCCGATTGCAAGAGGTGCATCTGCTGAGTAGGTGGTCGTGGCATGCCTCGCCCTATTGGTGGGGATATCCAGAACATAAAACGAGAAGTTATGTACTCACCATAACGTTCGATGTATGTACTCCATCTCGCCTCACATTCTTACCCGTGGGTTCGGAGCCAAATGTCGGCTCTGACTCGGCCATACTTTTTTAGCTCAACGTCTTTCTATTGGCTGGGTATCCCATGCTGTACTGCTCTCTTATCCCCAGATCTAGTTTTCTGCGAGCACCAGCACTCATTCTCCATGCATAACACTTAAGGAAAGGAAAAACAAACCAAGAATGAAAGAAGCTCTGAAACCAGACCTAACCGCCAGATCCTCCAGGATGGGGGAAGGGGGGGGGGGGTAAGTAAGAATGTGAGGCGAGATGGACTACATACATCGAACATTATGGCGAGTACACAACTTCTTGATGTTATGTAGTCCAATCTCGCCTACATTCTTACCCATGGGACAGCGTCCCCAGCAGCTAAATCCTGGGAGGCTCAGGGGAAAATACTCCTGAGCACTGTGGAACCAAAGGAAGACCTTTATTTATTTTTATTTTATTTTACATTTGTTGACCGGGAAAGTCCGACTGGAACCATGTCCATTTTCAGCGAAGGCCCGGGGAGAGAAGCTCCAACAGAATACAAGAATAATAGCAGTCGAGTAAAAGAACATTGATTATACATAAAATTATTAGGTAATATTGTAGTTACGAAAAGGAAAACAGTTAGAATTACATTCTGACAATCAGTGTTACAATTTCCAATTTTTGATGGTGGTATTAGATTACAAAAAGGAAAACACAAATTAGATAAGTAAAATTACATGCATTATTTAAAGTTAGGTTTGTCACAGTGGCATATCCATTTTTGCTCCAGGTGTTGTTTGACAGAGGCTTTGAATTGGTCTGGGGAGGAGAGCATGTTAATGGCGTCTGGAAGTTTGTTCCAGGTTCTACTTACAGAATTTGCAAATAGGACCATGCCAGCCACGTTGTTAATTTTATTTGTTTGTATTTGTAGCTTATTGGATGAGCTGAGCAGTCTTGAATTATTATGGGGGAAGATGTGGTGACTAAGGGCTGGACTGTTATTTGGGTTCTTTAGGATTTTATTAGCCAATATTAGCAGGTTATACTTGACAAGATTGGGAAATTCCAACCATCCAAGTAGTTTGAGGTTAATGCAGTGGTGGGTTCTGAAAGGAGAACCCATAGCAAACCTGGCGATGCGATTATAGCAGGCTGTAAGTTTGTTAAGTTCAGATTTACTTATATTTTCTAGAAGTGGGGAAGCATATAGGAGGGTGGATAGTAGGTGCGAGTGTGCAATGGCTATTTTAGCTATGGGGGTGAGGAAGGTTTTTACTCTGTAAAGTGAACAGAGGTTTTTGTTAATGGTTTTGATTGTCTGGCTTACATGGAGGTCAAATTTTAAGTAATTATCAATAGTGACACCTAGCAATTTGGTATTGGGGTCAGGGGAGATGACTGTCCCATCATTAGCTTGAATGGTAAAGGAGAAGGGTATGGTCCTTTGGGTTGGTGGAAATGAGCATTTTGTTTTTTTTGGGATTTAGTAGTGGGCGACGTTTGGATAGCCAGTTTTCTACCACAGTAAAAGTAGCCTGGCTATCCTGCCCCTAGATACGACATCTAACTTGTAATGAGTAACAAAGGTGTGAGGAGATGCCCAAGTAGCCGCAGCACAAATATCATCCATAGACAATCTGGCCTGAAAAGCTGTAGATGCAGATAGAGTAGAGTGAGCCTTCACCCGGAATGGTATCTTTTCCCCCGGAGGTATAAATGAAAGAAATACAACTGGAAATCCACCTGGACAACGTGACTTTAGAAACAGGAGACCCAATTCTGTTTTCCGAAAATGAAACAAACTGATCAGATTTTCTGAGGTCTTTTGTTCTGTGCAAATAACGTAATTGTCTGTGCACATCCAGTTGATGAAATTTGAATTCTGCCTGGTTTGAGAACTAAGGAAAAAACACTGGCAATTCAATAGACTGGTTAAGGTTACTGACTGACGCTACTTTGCGAAGAAAGGAGGGGTTCGGTCTGACAAACCCTGTCCTTATGAAAAATCAAATAAGGGGGTTTGATTGATAAAGCTTGAAGCTCCGAAATGCATCTGGCTGACGTGATGGCTACTAAAAAAGACAGTCTTGCAAGTTAGGAATTTTAAATCCCAAGTGGCTGCAGGCTCAAAGGGGGGGTGAAGTAAGACCCTGTAGAGCAAAGTTTAAGTCCCAAGGCATAACCGGTTCCGATACCGGAGGATGAAGTAACAAAGTGCCCTTCAGGAAAGCCTTACAGAGTCTATGTGCCATCAGACTAGGTTCGTCTGTGACATAAAAGGTAGAAATCGCCAATTGGACTTTAATGGTTGAGGCCGGTGAACCCTGGTTAAAGGAGCATAGACAAGAACTCCAATACAGACAAATTTGGAGCTGTGTAAGGGTCAATCTTTTTGGCATGCGCCCAGATTGAAAACCTCTTCCATTTGCTGTAATAAATCTTCCTGGTCGAGGTCTTATGAGAGGAAGATAAAATATGAACCACCTCCGGCAAAAACTGATGAAGCCTAACTAATGACGGAAGTGGAGTAGCCAGGCTGTCAACAGGAGGGTCCGAAGAGAGGGATGGAGCTGCCCTGACATGTGCGTCAGTAAGTCTGATTGTGGGTCGAGAATCCAAGGAGCATCCATGAGATAGGAATGGAGAAAGGGGAACCAAATTTGACAAGGCCAGTGTGGGGCAATCAGAATCATTTTGCTTCCCAAGGATTGTGCTTTCTGAATAACCTTTGACAGCAAGGGGAGCGGAGGGAAGGCATATAGTAGACAGGAGGGCCAATCGTGGACTACAGTGTCCCTGAGTGACTCCCCCGGGGGGGGGGGGGGTTAGTGTGAAGTAGCTGCTGCATTTGGCATTGAGAGGGCTGGCAAAAAGGTCGCAGCAAGGCTGAACCCACCTGCAGAAGATCTGCTCCGCAACTTGACAGTTCAGGGACCACTCGTAAGGCATCGGAATAGCTCTGCTTAGCCTGTCTGCGATCACAATGGACTTCCCCGGAATGTGCGTTGCCACCAGAAAACATTGGGAAGACACTGCCCACTGCCACACTCGCATGGCCTCTTTGCAAAGGGGATAAGACTTGGTTCCTCCCTGCTTGTTCAGATACACCACTGACATTGTCTGAGTGGATTGCAATAGTCCCGAGAGGAAGAAAATTCTGAAGTGCTTGCAACGCTAGTAGCACAGCTCATTTCCAGGACACTGATATGCAGATGCATCTCGTGCTCTTGCCACGTGCCTTGGACTGTCCTGCCTAGACAATGCCTCCCCACCCCATCTGGGAGGCATCCG
Organism: Protopterus annectens; assembly: GCF_019279795.1. NCBI lineage: Eukaryota > Metazoa > Chordata > Ceratodontiformes > Protopteridae > Protopterus > Protopterus annectens. Next base: position 238,431,301 of record NC_056747.1, on the reverse strand, counting down.
TGGTCACAGGAATGAAGGGCTTTCCCGCATTGAGGTTGTCAACTGAGATCCTGTTTGCACCTGTCTGAGTAGAATAGGGTGAGACAGTGGAAGACATTGAAGAGACCACAGGGCGAAGAGTAGCCACTGAAGGAGCCTCATATGTAACCTTGCCAGAGGGACTAACAATCGTAGCAGCCATTCTCCCCAACAATTAGAGGACCCATCTTGCCTTCACTCTTCTCAGAGGGAGTAAGGCATAAACCTATTGTTGGACTGATTCCTTCCTGTGGTAGAAACGCCCGCATGAAGACTGTCTAATTCGGTGCCTATAAAAGTGACACACTGTGAGGGCAACAAGGCAGATTTTTCCAAGTTCAATGGGATGCCCAACTGTTGACATAGGCTGATAGTAGCGTCTCTGGTCTGAAGTAGTAGATGCCTGGTGGTGGCAGTAAGGAGCCAGTTGTCCAGATACGGAAACATTTGGAATCCCTGACGTCTCAAGTGAGCAGTCACCCAGTGCCATGCATTTGGTAAACACCCTGGGGGCTGTTGGTGAGACCAAAGGGCAGGGCTCGAAACTGAAAGTGACTGGCTCCCAACCAGAAGCATAGGTGACTTCTGGATGCCCTGTTCATCTTTGTGTGGTAGTAACCATCCTTGAGGTTGATGGATCACATCCACACTTCTTTTCCCAACAATGGGAGAATAGACTGCAATGTGACCATTCGGAACTTGGACTTTTGCACATGGGTGTTCAATTGGCTGAGATCCAAAATGGGTCTCACTCAGGTCCCCTTGTCCTTTAAGGCACCAAAAAGAATCTGGAGTACGTCCCTAATCCGATCTGGTCCGAGGGGACATGTTGGATGGCTCCCTTTTATAGCAGCTTTGAAAATTCTAAAGTTGCGTAATCCCTTTGACTGGGTGGAACATCCGGGATTTTCTTGATTGGAGGGGGATTTGACGAGAAGGGAATGACATCCTCTGGAAATTATTCGTAGAACCCATTGGTCCTGGGTGATCTCTTGCCAGGCCTCTGGGTATAATGAGATTCGACCCCCGACTGGCTCCGGAAACGCGCAGTCGGGCCTCCCATCAGGAGTGGCAGTAGGGAGAACCACGAAAGTAATCGCAATCTCCCGAGTTGAGAGGGCCTCTTCTGCCTCTAGGGTGGCGTCTCCCTGAATAACCACCCCCTCCCCTGCCTCTGGACGGGGGCTCACCTTGTGTACCAGGAAAAAACCTCTGATTTTTTTAAACACATTTTGCCATCCCTCTGGGCCTTGGGATAAGGCCTAGAGGGAAGGGGAAAACGGACTCCTATGGCAGACAGTTTTTTTCCCTCCTGCTCGCACCTAGTGAGTGTCTTTAACCTTGGTTCCGAACAAGGAGGAACCATCAAACGGGGCGTCTGAATGAAGACTCTAAGGCCTCCGCGAAATGACAAAGGCGCATCCAGGACTGCCTCCTAAGAGCAACTCCTGAACTTGCTGCCCTACTTGCTCCCTAGGCTGCATAGGAGATTAGCCTCATGGAGGAGTTTGCAATAGAACTGAGGGTAGACATCTGAGCATTGACCTTCTGGGCCACCACCTCAGAAACGTTACCCATGAGAGTATCTCCAAGCTCCTTGAGATCATCTCTCTGGAGCCGTGTAAAGTGACCGTAAGGTAAAGGTTGCTGAAGAAAGCGTACGCTTTCCATACCGGTCCATAATCCTAGACTCGTTAGGGGGATGGACGGTGGAAGAAGTCTCAGCTAATTCCTTCTGGGTGGCAGCTGCCACCACCATGGCATCCACAGGGACTCCCTTGGACAGAAATTCCTTATCAGGAGGAGCAGAAAAAAATTTATTGCGTCTCCTGGGGACTGATTCCAAAGAGTCTGGGGTTTCCCACACCCTTCGACAAACCAAATCCAGAAGCTCGAAGGGTGGAGATACCCAGGAGGCGGAGGGCTAAGCACCAAAGGCCTTCAGGAAGACAGACTCCTCCTCGGAGGGGGCTTTGGATGGCCAGTCACCTCTTCCCTTCAAAATCTCTAGGATGTCAGAGAAAGAAACATCTTCAGAGGATGACTTAGGGGACCCCTCAGATTCCTCGAGATCGGTGTCTGATGTGAGACTCATCCTGGGAATCTGTTTCCTCTTGCAAGTTTTCTTTCTGGGTGGCTCCGCAAGCAAAAACTCTGAGGGGCCCTCAGAAATATGGGGACCACTCGGGGGGGGGGGGTACTCTGAGGCCTTGGGGCTCCACTGTCCAGAGATAGATGATGATCAGAGACCTGCACCAATGTTGTAGGGGAAAGAATGACTGACCTATATGATGCTGCAGATGATCTGGCCAACATGCTCCACATGGCCTCGAAGGGTGGTCCTCCTGGATCCGAAGAACGACCAGCCTCCGAAGCAGAGACAGGAGTCAGGCTTCCCCTGTGCCAAAGCGCCGAGAGGTGTCCCGAAGCCTCTCCCTCGGGTCCGACCAAGGAATCTCGAGTCCTGAACCCCATGGACGGCGCCGACAGGGTCAGAGCAGTCGTAACCGATAAGCCAGGAGGGGCTGTTGGAATCAACCTAGGGACATCACACGGAGCCAAGCACTCCGGCTCCGAAAGCAGAGATGTGCTCGGAGGAGGAAGTATTGATGCAGGCTGAGTGACCAGCTCCGGAGCAGAGAACAATTTTGCCAGTACCGGTGACTGAAGAAGTCTCTGCACCACTATCGACGTCCACATCTGATAAAGTCCTGGAAGATTTGGAGGATAGGGAAGGAGATGGAGACCTCCTATCTGAATGGGACCTGTGAGGAGGGAATACTGGCCTAATGCTAGGCGACCAGCTCTGAACAGGCTCCAAGAAAATTGCAGCCAAAGCAGGTTCCATAACAACCGACACTTCCTGCGGCCCCGAGAATGGAGCTGAGGAAGTAGATTAAGACTTTGCTATTTTCTCCGGTGGCTCCGAGGAGACTGATGGAGCCGGAGATCGCTTTTTTGCTTTTGAAGATTTAGCCTTAGAGCTGGAAGCACTCTCCAGACCCTCCTCGGAGGGTTTCAGAAGTCCCTTCAAAATCAATTTGTTCTTCCTTTCCTGAAGAACATGTGGACTAAAGGCATGACAGAAACTGCACGATTCCTGGAGATGAATCGCTCCCAGGCAGTACACACAGTGTCCATCCGCAATGGACATTTTATAACTGCATTTGGAGCACTTCTTGAAGCCCAAGGGCTTATGCTCCTTAGTATCTTTGGACATAGCTAACCAACAAGTAACTCACTGAAAAAAATAGACCAACGGTCAAAAAAGTGACAAGCGCGGGAACAAGCCAAACAGACAGAACACCACTAAGATCTCTAATTCAAACAATCCTCAAACACAAATACGAGGGGGGATGACTATTTCCTCTAATTTAAATGGTTTTAGTCCACGGGAAAACTTTAGCACACAAGGAAAGCAAGGGGATAGACTAGGTCCTCTAACTGAAACGGGCCTAGCCCGTTGGAAACAGCTAATGGGATACCACAGAATACGCAATCAAGAAAAACACAACTTTTCCACAATACAGACAAGCACACACACATTAGCTATTAAAATAGCTTTTTGCAAAAAACTTATGATATAAGAAAAAGGGTACTTAGCCACAGCCAAGACAGAGGCCACGTCCGAGCTACACAAGCGGCAAACGAGATCTGTGGATAGAGAGCAGTGCAGCATGGGATACCATCTTAGCCCGGCCAACAGAAAGACTTAGAGCTAAAAAGTATTGCCGAGTTGGAGCAGACATTCAGCTCCGAACCCACGGGTAAGAATGTAGGCGAGATTGGACTACATAACATTAACCGTTTTGAAGTATGGACAGGACCCACTTGTCTGAATTGAGATGGATCCAAACAGGGAGAGGCGAGCAGACAGTGGTGCAGAAGGAAGGGGGGAGGTAAGGTGGCAGGTAGTCAGATGCTACCTGCTCTGTCCTGAAAGGGAGTTCTCTGGCTAGAGGGAGGTGATGGCTCTAGCTGGGAGAGAGTTGCCTTCTTGTGGGCTTATGAGGCCTTGAAGGAGGAGGACAGCAATGCTTCCTAATAAACTCAGTTTTTGCTGGATAGTTTCTGTAAAACTTTGGGATTGGTGAAGCTGGTAAATGTTTAAGGTCCTGCATTGCTTTGTCTTTTTGCTGCAGAGATTTGAAGAGGTCTACTACTTTGGAGCAAAGAGCGCAGCACTGTCCAAAGGAGCATCAAAAAGCTTTGCCTTGAAATCATCTGGCAGGGGTTGTAGGCGAAGCCAAGAGTATCTGTGTAAGGCAGATGCTGATGACCTGGCAGAGGATTCAGCAACATCGTAACTACACTTGATAGTGTCTAGTGACCTGGGAAGAAACAGCCAGGAGAGAGGACAGTGATGCTTTGGCAGGGGAATCTGGAATATCTGCCATGTGTTTGGTGGCAGATTCTAAGAGGGACACGGCATACTTGGCCATGTCAGTCTGGTAGTTCAGTGATCTGAAGCCCAGGGTAGCTGAAATATTTATCTTTTTCCTAAACTTTCCATGGTCTTGCTGTCTTTGTCAGCAGGGAGAATGGTGGTAGTAGGTAGGAGTTTGGAGGCTTTGTCTGTAGAGACTGATATAGTGGCAGGATCAGCAGGTGGGCACTTAAATCAGATGCTTGGCAGTGTCAGACACCTTGTAAAGCCTGTCTGGTCTGCGTGGGGCAGGTGGTTGAGAGTCGGGGTTCAGGGATGCTGAAGAGAAGGCATCTAAAAAGGCAGATAGGAGGAACAGCAGATGGGCTGGGGGTTGCATCTGAATGAAGTTGTAATGCCTCTTTTGTACCTCGTTCATTTCTGAGGATTCCCATTTGAAGTGTTCCTTCATCCTAATAGCTTCAAAGGTCAAGTCTTCAACTGGGGAATCTGAGTCAACTGACTCTTCCTCTGGAGATCCGTATCCCAAAGGGGAAGATAGTTTAGAGTTGCAAGACAATGACTCCTCTGAGAAATCTGAAAGGACTTCTCTTCTCTTGGTTGTCTCAGTAGGCGGAGGTCTAGGGATCAGGAGAGGAAAAGTGGGATCAGTAACTGCAGTGGTAGGCCTCAATGCCATAAAGGCAATTAAAAAGTTTCTACTGAAAGCCTGCCCATCAGGCATACTTTCAGTTGTTTGAGAAAAGTTTTTTTTTTTCCTCCTCTTAAGTGGTCCGGATAATGTCTGCCTAGAAACCAGACATTGCGGGGGTTCAGATGGTTCCTCAGAAAATGCAGGTTCCCCCTCAGCATCAGAAATCGGCACTGGAATACCCTCTGCAGACATGCTCTCACCTAAGGATAGTGCAGTGTCCTTAGAGGTACCCATGACATCTGGAGCGGCAGACCCAGGTCCAGATCCTGGAACCAAGCCAACGTTGTCCACAGACTGGGGATCGGAAGAGACTCAGCAGTAGACCAAGGCCGTAAGGTCCTGGCCTTTTTTGGCGATTCTGCAGAGACGTCTGAGGAACCCTCCATCCGTAAGGTAAGCTGCATCAGACATTGGTTTTCAAGGTACAGATTAAGCGCATACAAGCAACTATATAGTGTCTTAGGCATGAATGCCTGGCAAATAGGGCAGGCCTTGTGGTCGTGCGACTGCCCCAAACAGAAAAGGCACTTATCGTATGAGGGATCTGGCAGCCGCACTGACACTTGCCCTTTCTGGATGACATGAATACTAAATTATAGGAGGACTGAAAGGGTTCCCAACAAGGTACTTGTCTTGTACAACAAATCAAAAGTCAGCGGTAGCAGGCATACGACTGGCAGTTGAAAATTTCTGAGGGCCGAGCATGCCGACGTCACCTTTATGGCCCATGTACTCTCGGCCACGTCAGATGTCTCACGCACACTGGAGGGACTGAAATCTTTTGGATACTGGCCATACAAATACGAGACTAGAGGAGTAAACCCATATGCCCAATACTGCAACATGTGAATAGAAGGACATCAAATATTCATAACCAGGTGCCACTGCTATCACATATTCCAAATGACGAAGAAGCTCTTCCCTTCCTTGAGCCAGAATCAGGCAGTCGTCCAAATAAGGATAGATCTGTATTCCTTTCAACCTGAAGAAAGCTATCACTGGAGCCAGAACTTTTGTGAACACTCTGGGCGCAGTAGATAAGCCAAAGGGCAATGCAGAGAACTGATAGTGAAAAGCCCCAGCTCGAAAACGCAGATACTTCCTGCAACTTATTCTGATAGGAACATGAAGGTAAGCCTCCTTGAGATCCAAAGTTACCATCCAATGATCTTTGCCCAGCAAAGGCAAAAGCTGTTGTAACGTCAACATTTTGAACTTGGGAATGTCCAGATAAGTGTTGAGGATAGATAGATCCAAAATTGGTCTCCACGTGTTCCCCTTCTTTGGTACTAGGAACAGGCGAGAATAAAATCCTAGGCCCACTTCTGGCATAGGAACCGGCTGTATGGCCCCTAGTTGAAGTAACAGAGAAATTTGCTTGTGAGCCTCTATTCTTTGTTGAGGAGGAACGTCTGGCATGCCTCTGAAAGGAGGCAAGGTATGGAAATAAAACCTGTAACCTTGGTGTATGATATCCAATACCCATTTGTCCTGGGTAATTAAACTCCAATTTTCTTTGAAAAGTGCCAACCTTCCTCCCAAAGGTGCTGCCAGACGAGAAAGCTCTGGCAGCTGAAAAGGTAGGTCATTGGGTCTGCTTACGAAAGGACTGACCCCTGCCCTCACCTGAAGACTGTGCAGGAGAACTCCCTGTTCTAGGCCTGAAAGAGCCCTGAGCTCTGCCCCTACCACGTCTAGATCTACCCCTAGACTGGGAATCATAAGAAGGATACGTCCACCCTTTAGCAGGCCAATTTCTGCTAAACTTTGGAGGCTGAACCTGCAAAAAATCTTTAACAGTCTACATAGACTTAGCTTTGTCTTCCATTTTCTTTAAAACTGTCTCAACAGGAGGACCAAACAACACGTCAGATTGTAAAGTAGCATCTAAAATCCTTGTTTTAACATGTTCAGACAAATTTTGATCCCTTAGCCAGGCGTGCCTGCGAAGAACTGACCCAGTGGCAGCCACCCTAGACGAGGCCTGTACAGCATCAAAACCACATTGCAAAGAATGCTTACCCACCTGTTCAGAAACATGCACTAAATCTTGCAACTCTTTACAATCAATACCTACTGCCAAAGCATCAACCTTAGACTTTAATTGTGAAAGGAGATAGTTTTGGTATTTCAACATGTGAAACTGGCAATTCAAAGCCCTCATAGCAAGAGTGGAAGAAGTATAAACTTTCTTTCCCCATCTATCCAAGGCCCTAGCCTCTGTCTGCAGGAACCGGATTCTTAACAGAAGCCTTAACACCTTTAGGCCCCTGGCTAACAGTTTCTGGGTCTGCCCTAGGACTCTTAAAAAGATACTTATGAGCTTCAGGCACCCTGTAATACCTATCCGGCTTAACAGGAGCAGGAGGCAAAGAATCAGGATTAAGGGAAGCCTCTGTAAAAACATCTTCCACCACATCCAAAACAGGAGGTATAGCCAAAGGCCTATGCTGGGGTAAAAACAAAAATTCCCTAAGCCTTTTCCTGGAATCAGAGAAGTCCTGACCTTCCCACTTAAAATGCTCCCTCATGGAATGAAGAGTTTCTGAAAAAGAAAAATCCTCAGGAGGAGAAGCAGAAGGAGTAGAATCATCCACATCAGAATCAGAATAAGGAGAATACTCCTGCAAGTCTTCAGCCGAAGACTCTGATACATCTGAAGCCTGCTCAAAACCCCCCAGCTCAGGCTCCACCCTAGGCCTCTTATCAGGAGGGGACATAGAACCCCTAATCAAAGTAATCAAATCTTCTGCCATTTTAAGCATATGCTTCTTGGGCACAGTACCTGAAGAGCTAGGGGTAACACCAACTGAAGCTAAACCTGGCCTGCCCCTGGGAGAAGCCTTAGAAACAGAAGGAGAGGGCCTAGCCACCCTAGGCAGGGAGGGGAGTATAGTAACCTGAGAAGCCCCCTCAGCTTGACTTGCCTCCTGAGAGGCCACATCTTGCAAAACTAAAGTCTCACCCTGGGAACACAAAGAAACCTCCGGTGGAACCACAGGCTCCACCGACACCTCTAAAGAACCGGCGTCCGGTACAGACGGTTCTTCCAGCCTAGGCTTAACTGCTTTGTCCTTGCGCTTCTTTGTAGAAGCGGGCGTCGGAGCATCCGACGGCATTTTATAATTGCACCGCTTCCCAAAGACTAACCTTGCACAATCCAACCTCCTCTTTATAGTGCGTTTATTAAATCTAGCACAAGAGCGACAGCCAACAACGTCGTGCTCAGGCCCTAAACAAGGAATACACAAAGTATGATAATCTCTATGCGGTGTCTGTTTCCCACAAGAAATGCAATTATTGACTTTTTCTGACATCCGGTAAATCACTGAGGCAAGAAAAAACTAAAATATTCCCCAAAGCCAACTTTGAACTCGGTCTGAAACTTCGAAATCGAAAAATCTCAGAACGCCAACCGGCACTTGCAATGCTGCTTCTGCATCGGACCATGTGGCAAAAAAGACTGAGGATATGACGTCGGTCATGCGCATTTGTACCCTGACGTCCTGATGTCAGTCAAATGCGCCTTGACCGACGTCAGCCTTATACTTTGATATTCGGGCCGACCGAGGACAGCGGACTACCCAAGTGTAAGGACTGCAGCAATGTGAGATGAACATCATCCAGGTGCTTATCTTTGATGGAGAGGGGACAAAGCCTAGTCTACTACCTAGGTGACAAGAGACCAAAACTAGCAGCCCAAGCACCTGCTGGCATTAACACAAAGGGCAAAGCTAGGTCATCTCTTTGTAAAAGAGTGAATGAGGCATATACCTGCGGTGGACAACTGAGGTACAGTCCCAGATGGAGACCAAAAGCATGGAGGAACATTTGCCTTGCTCAGACGACAGTTGCATCACCTGTCAGAGTGAGTCCATGCAAATAGCAGCACATTACTGGGTATGCATCAAGGGGATAGGGCTAAAAAAAGGAACACACTGACAGCTGTCTAAATAATGGCCCCCTTTTACTTGGCTTTCACCCCTGCTGAAGGAGAAAGGAATAGGTTAACTGACCAACAGGAGACTGACTGTAGGCAGAGAAGTGGCAAACAATGCTAAGCTTGAAAAGTCTCCATCGCGCAACTGTACAAAACCTTGCTTCATGGTTCTGTCAAATAGTCATTTCCCGATACGTAAATTGTCTAAGGATTCAAGCTGCGAGTTGGGGGTATTTTAAATGTTCACTCCTTCCCTGCACAACTGAAACAAGTTCTCCACTGTGAGTGGGTACTACAGGACTGTTGCATGGCTAGTTTATTAGTGTTGTTCAGCATCAGATGCCCAGTTCATACGGTTAGTGTAACTCCTACTTCCATAATGTTTCTGTGAACAGCACTTTGCAGAATATGTGGCATATTTTGAAATGCTACTGATTTATCTACAGGAAGCTGCATGCTATGTGGTATGCACCTGCTTTCCAGAAATCTCAGTCTGTTCTAAGAATCCATGGCGTTTAGCCTCAACACCCACAGTCAGTGTCAAGGGGTTTTGCATCCAGGAAGAAAGAGGTCATTGTCTCTCGCTCTACTCTTCCCTCAGACCAATTATCGAATACAATGCTCCATTTAGCATGTACCTTACTAGACATATGCAACTAGAAAGACCACAAAAATACCTCACCAAGGGGATCCTAGGCCTTAAACACCTGCCCTATGCAGCTAGATTAACTCCAGTGTTTCTCAGTATCATATCGCCTACTTAAGAGGCAATCTCTGCTTGACCTACAAAGCCATGTCAGACCCAGCGCTGTTAGATATGTGACATCTAAAGAAATCCCATTCCCACTGGGCCACACGCTCCAGAGACCTCAACCTCATTACCACAATCAACAGAACTTGCTGGAGAGAGAGGTTCCTAACCCAGAGACTGCCCATGCTCTGGAATAGACTTCACTTACACGTCAATATCCTCGCCATCCAGACGTGGTATAACAAATGAAGAAATACATCTGCAGAACTTAAACATATCTGTTTTTGAAAACTATATGTGCAAAGTACAATTTATGGTGACAGATAATTCCTTGTGGTTGCAGTTGAAGCCTCAATGAAAGGAAATTAAGAAAACCGGAAGCTACTGATTCAGAAATATAGTAGAGTCAAGCATCCAAACGAATTGGGACCTAGTGTAGTTTGGATAATCAAGCATAACTGAATCAGATTAAAAAACCTCTAAAATCTTTTTTCTGCATGGAAGAATGCACTTTTCAACCATTCAGCAATTTTAGTGGACAATAAAGAATATTTTTCACATATGATCTGGCTAAAAGCTCAAAAAACATACACAAGCAAATACATATAATGTTTACATATTCAGACCTTATGATTTTTCCTACCAAAAAAATTTGGAAGGCTGGTTCGGACAACTGACATTTCGGATAATTGACTTTACTGTACAATGCAATTCTCATTGTGATATGAATAGGGATAAATATTTACATTTCACAAACAAGAAAAGGCAAAAAGGCAGTCACAAGCAACATCTTCAGGAATTATTGCGAGCTTAGGAAAAAATTTGATTTTTCTTTGCAATGGCACAACATACCAGAGGCACTACTGACACTTCCATTACTGACCTAAACAGAGACAAAGACTGCGGATTTGGTGAGCTGCTACTGCCTTAGCATCAGAAATAATAAAGCAATGTAAAAAAAGCTAATAAAATAGGGGATGTACTCTAAAAACATACAATCTTAGTAAATATTTTGGATACCTGCACAGCAAGTGAAACTGTAAAGGACAGTTAAAGGAAATAGCCAAGAAACAGACATTTAAGAAAAAATGAGATTTAAATAAGACCAAAAAGAAAGGGGGGTGTTGCAACATTTAATGAAAAAAAAACCGAGAACACAGACAAGCTCAACATGAAAGTATGTTACTAAAATTCTAGTCACACACATGGTGGGGTTTAAGCACAAGAGGAAATATTGTCCTGCTTTTAATACAATCTGTAAAATTTGTGCTAAAACAAAATCAGCATCTTCAAAAAATTGTATACTGTTGAACAGTAACATGAAAAAGTTGTTGGCAGGTGCTTAAACTAAAAGTAGGTAAACCATGAAACAAAATGACAAGTCAAATTGTTGCAAAGAAATGTTGAGAATTCGCAAAAAAAATTCTGAATTTAAACTAGTCAAAGCTGTATACTATTTTGCCGAAGGATAAAGTACTGGGATCATGTCTGCATCCAGCACAAGGTGATATACGGAGATGCCTGGAGCCTGGTGCTGGCAGGTGGGCTCAAATGTTCCACAAAAAAGAAAATCACTCAAACCCACAAAAAAAGTTTCCCACTCATCTGTGATTTACCATTTGGCTACTCTGAGCTCCAAGATGTCTCCTTTTACAACTTGGTTACCTGGTGGGTGAGCTGGTCCAAATACCCTTGTTAGTCAGACCTGAGTACAAACTTTAAAGCACCATATAGTACTGATTAAGACAGGAATGCAGCATTATTAAATAAAAATCAATATAAACTTGCATGTAAGGATTGTAATACAATTTCTATAAGCGGTACTAGAAGTCTTAAGATTAGTACATGGGGTATATTTACAATATACATACGGAGTCAAAGCAAGCATGTTGTACAACTGTATATTTGGCTACAATTTACATTAGCTTTAGTGATTGCACCCAGCATCTCTGAAATTGAAGTCAGTGATTTTTTTAATGCACCCAGAGTTTTATAAGATTTACCTCAGCTGGTAGGTAGTTCCAGAGTGTTGGTTCTAGTTTGCAGAAATTCTTTTCAACAATAGCCAATTCATGGTGTGTTCTAGCTAAGGTTCTGGGTTGGCTGTCAACAGTTTTGTTCCAAGGAATAGTTTAGTTCTCAGACATGAGCAGTAACCCATATGCAATAGCTTCAGTAGTACATAAAAGTATATCAACTAGTTATTGTGAATCAGTGAACTTTCTTTAGTATGTCACAGTGATGAGAATTTGTTTTGCCAAATAATGCAAATTTACACATCTTAGTCTCAGCGGTTTACAAATTTACACATCGTAGTCTCTGCTGTTTCCAGGTTTTGTGAAGACTGTAGAGCAATTAGAGATAAGGCATAGTTCTGTAAGCAGGGCACTTTTGGCTTCAGATTTTCTAGCAGAAAGTGAGGAAGTCAGAAATGTGATAGCACAGTTTTAGTTGGGAGAGAACTTTGGTGGTTATATTGCCAGTATGAGCTTCAAAGTTAATGAGTGGATCTAGCACCAGCCCTAGATGTTTTTGTTCTACTGCATTAGAAATTAAATACCCTTTATTGTACATAACCTGTACTTTTGGTAATGTGGTAAAATTTTGTAGGTTAGCAAAAATCATAGCATTAGTCTTTGTACAGTTAACTAACTTGTTAGAATGCAGCCAGCTGAATAGGTTTGAGAATTTGTGCTGAATATTTGTAATGACTGTTGGGGTTTGTCATCATCTAGTATTAAAATATCAGCATACATTGTAAGGTTACTTCAGTGAGGTAAATGGAAATGTCACTAACACATGGGGAGAACAGTAGTGGTCCTAGAACTGAGCTATGAGGTACACCAGTATTAAATCTACTAGTTTCTGAAAGGGATTTTACGACTGTAAACTTGAAAGGTTCTATCTTTCAGATACTACTGGAATCAAACAATGGCATTGTCTCCACAGTTTAGTATTCTAAGTTTGTGCACGAGAAGGTTATGGTTAACTGCCTCAAATTCCCTAGTCATGTTAACAGATATACCTGCATTGTTCACATTACTGTAGGCAATCTGCTGCTAAATTTAAAGTTGTCGTTTAAAGTTGTTTAAAGTTTCTGAAGCCATACTGTTGATCAGACAGGAGTCTGTAAATGTTCATAATCTACATTATAATAGTCTACATTTGAGCCAATGAGAGTGAGGCTTCATCATAGCATTTTTGCTGTTGCGATGCCATTTTGAGATAAGGTTTCCTCAAGATTCAGACTCAAAAGCACTGTTTTTGCTGCTTGCTACTGCCATTTTCCTTCACACAGACTCACTTTTCACTTCTCAACTCAAGTGTTTTGCTATTCCCTGTCAAACATTCAGAATCACCCAAGCATTTTGACAACTAGAATCACAAACAAAGCATTTTGTTAACTGCCAACTGGAGTAGAATTTTTGCTGGAATGCTACACCACTTGCTCGACAACTATGGAGTAGAATTTTTTTGCAGGGATATTGTGCCACCTGCCTTTAAGGAAAGGTATGCGCTTTCTTGAATAGAGCAGATCTGAACTCTCACCTCTGGCAAGTCACTAAGAATTAGTTATTAAAGTTAATAATGCCAGTCAGACTTTTCTTAATTATTGTTCAGGAAATCCCTGCCTCATGATCTGACTTGCTCTTTTTGGTATTCTAGATAAACCACAACACTGTCTGGTTAAGGAAGTTGCCCAGAGTCAAACAGAAGGCAAATGGAGGCAGAAACAGTAAAACCATGTACATCTAAACCACAGAAGACAGCTCCTTAAGAGCTTGAAGCCCTAATCCTCTGCACCAAATGCCAGACCTTCATTAATTTCTTCATTTTATGTTAAATCGCTGAGAATTATTCAGTTAATAATGCCAGAGATTCACAGTTCTTATTTTTCAGAAAAAAATGTAACAGATGCAGCGCACATTAAGTGAATTAGATATGTCTGGCAGTTAAGGCTCCAAGCTGTTAAACCCTAACATACAAAGCTATGTCAAACCCAGAGCTGTTGGACATGCTCCACTTAAAGAAATCCCAATCCCTCCGAGCTACATGCTCTAGGGACCTAAACCTTGTCACCACAATAAACAGAACATGCTGAGGGATAGATTCCTGTCCCAGAGACTTCCCATACTCTGGAACAGACTACCCATGTCAAACAGAGCTCCTCATTAGCACTCCAAGAAAAATCTTAATGATTGGATGGGAAATGGGAAATTCACCCCAGGGATCACTTCTGTGGCTCTGCTCGACAGGGGCACAGGAAAATAATTTTCTTGGGTGGCGAAAGCCAGGGTACATTTATTGGCTAGGCTTATATAGGCCCTAGGGCCAATAGCCTTGTACCTACCTATGAACCTACATAAAGCAGTTTGAATCCTTCCACCTCCATTTGTCAACTGTGTGATACTGTGCAAGTTACTGAAGGGGTGTTTTGTCTAGTGGGTTTGCCTGGTTAAACAGATAAAAAATATTTAAAATTTGTCCCTTTTAGGGCCTGCGAACCCCCTATTCTGGGGTTTGTACAGAATTCTTGAGCAAGGATATGTACTTTGGTCTGTTCCTTGTAAAATTTCTGGCTTTAAGGTGAAGTGCTGAGAATTGCAGTCGCTAAATGCAGGCATGTCAGTTTAACACTGTCTTTCACGAAATAACTGCTAATGCAAAGCTTGTTATTCTAGCAACTTTCAAAGTATACAAGGGAAATATTTAAAATGTTCGTTTTTTTGTCTCTGGCTCTTGAGCTAACAGGTTGGAAGGGCATGGCAGGTGCAGTGGGTTGAACTGCATGGTTCTCTCAGACATGAGTAAAGATTTACTTCCCATTCATTTATGTATTTGTTTCATTGACTTGAGCTCAAGTATCTGAATGAAGGTAGAAATACATCTGTGCGTGTCCATAAACAATTAGTTATGTACTTACCATAACGCTAGATGTATGTAGTCCATCTCGCCATATATTCTTCACCTGTGGGTTCGGAGCAGACAGTCGGCTCCGACTCGGCCTATATACTAGCTCGAAAGTCTGATTAGCTGGCCAAGATGGTATCCCACAATACCATGCTCCACATCCCCAGATCTAGTTTGCTGCTAACAAAAGCCATTTGTGCAATGCACACACACAGATCCACAGCCAAGAAGATAAGGTCCAACAAGTTGTCTAAAGGGACTAATACCAGAGTTATCAAAAGAGATCCTCCAAATTCTCCAGGCAGGGGGATGGTGGGTAATGAAGAATATATGGTGAGATGGACTACATACATCTAGCGTTATGGTAAGTACATAACTAATTGATGTTATGCAGTCCTATCTCGCCATTATTCACCTGTGGGACAGCGTCCCTAGCACCTATATCACGGGTGGCTCAATGAAAGATACTCCTAAGCACAGTGGAGCCAAAGGAAGACCTGCCCCTGGACACCACATCCAATTTGTAATGGGACACAAAGGTATGAGGAGAAGCCCATGTTGCAGCTGCGCATATATCATCCAAGGATAGTCTGGCTTGAAATGCTGTAGACGTTGACACTGCTCTTGTAAAATGTGCTCTGAGTGGAAAGGGTATGTTTCTGCCTCTTGTCTGGTAAATAAAGGAGATGCAACCGGATAGCCATCTAGAAATGGTTACTTTGGACACCGCTGATCCTAAGTGGTTGTCTGAGAATGAAATGAAAAGTTGATCTGATTTCCTCCATTCTTTAGTCCTGTGTAGATAAAAGCGGAGTTGCCTATGAACGTCCAACGTATGAAACTAATACTCCGCCTTGTCAGAGAAATTGGGAAAGAATACTGGCAGTTCGATGGATTGATTAATATTAGACAGTGACACTACTTTGGGAAGAAAGGTAGGGTTCGGCCTGAGGGAGACCCTGTCATTATGAAAAAACAGGTAAGGGGGCTTAGCTGACAAGGCCTGCAATTCTGAAACCCTCCTGGCAGAAGTAATGGCTATTAGAAAGGCAGATTTCCATGTCAGAAATTTCAAATTGCAGGAAGCAGCAGGCTCAAAGGGTGCAAGAGTGAGCGCCTGCAGAACAAAATTAAGGTCCCAAGGCATAACCGGTTGAGCTACAGGGGGACGAAGGAGTAGTGTGCCTTTCATGAAGGCTTTACACAGTCTGTGCGCCATTAAGCTGGGTTCATGAGCCACATGATAATTAGAGATGGCCGCTAGCTGAACTTTTATGGTGGCTGGGGCTGACCCTTGGTAGAATAGCTGAGACAGGAATTCTAGCACAGTGCTGATGGGAGCTGTGTAGGGGTCAATATTTTTAGACTGTACCCATATCGAGAACCTTTTCCACTTACTGGAATAGATCTTCCTAGTGGCTGGTTTGTGAGAGGATGAAAGGATATGTACTACATTTGAAGAAAAAATCGATATACCCGACTATGGTCGGAAGTGGAGTAGCCAGGCAGTCAGCCGGAGGGTCTCCAGGGAGGGGTGGAGCTGTCCTGACATTTGTCAGTAAGTCCGGACGAGCACCCAGAGTCCAAGGAGGCTCCACTGCAAACTGTTGGAGAAAGGGGAACCATACCCGTCGAGGCCAGTATGGAGCAATCAGAATCAATCTGCTTCCCAAAGATAGTGCTTTCTGAATCACCTTCGTGATAAGGGGAAATGGTGGGAAAGCATATAGCAGACCAGAGGGCCAAATGTGTGCAAGAGCGTCCCTTGGATATCCCCCCAATGGAGGTATCAGTGAGAAGAATGCGTGGCATTTCGCATTGAGAGGGCTGGCAAACAGGTCGCAGCCAGGCTGACACTATTTGTTGAATATGCTGTCCGCCACCTGGCAGTTCAGGGACCACTCGTAGGGCAGAAGGATAGCCCTGCTTAACTTGTCTGCAATCACATTGGTTTTCCCCAGAATGTGCGTTGCTATCAAGGTCCTGTGGGAAGCTATCGCCCAATTCCACACTCTCATAGCCTCCCTGCATAGTGGATATGATCGGGTTCCCCCTTGTTTGTTGAAATACCACACTACGGACATGTTGTCCGAGTGTATCGCAATCGTCCCGTTGGGAGGACATGTTGTAGCACCTGCAACGCTAGGGGCACTGCCCTCATCTCCAGGACATTTATGTGCAAATTCATCTCGTGTTCCTGCCACGTACCTTGGACCAACCTGCCGAGATAATGCCCCCCCTATCCGGGAGGCGTCCGAGGTCACTGTGGCTACCGGGTCGGGTGAAGAGAATGGTTTCCCCACTACTAGGTTGTTGGTGCACAGCCACCAACTCGGATCCTGTCTGCATATGTTTGTGATCAAGATGGGACGAGATAGAGGCAAATTCTGAAAGGACCACTGGGCGAACAGGAGCCACTGTAATATGCGCATGTGCAGCCTCGCTAAAGGAACCGTCATGATAGTGGATGCCATCGTGCCTAGTAGCTGCAGCACTAGCCTTGCCTTTACGCGTGTCACAGGTATCATCTTCTGAACCTGCCCTTGTAACCTCGTGATCCTTTCCATGGGCAGAAATGCTCTCATCCGAATAGTATCCAACTCTGTTCCTATAAATAAGACACGCTGTGAGGGTAGCAAGGCAGATTTTTTCCAGTTTATTGTGATGCCAGGCTGATGGTAAATGCTGATGGTATAGTTTCTGTTTTGACAAAGTACATGCTTGGTGGAGGCGGCTAGGAGCCAGTCGTACAGGTAAGGAAACACTTGGAATCCTAGACGCCTCAAGTGAGCCGTCACCACTGCCATGCATTTGGTGGACACCCTGGAGGCTGTGGTTAGACCAAAGGGCAGGGCTCGAAACTGGAAGTGTCTGGCTCCCAGCCTGAAGCGTACATGACAGTGGGATGCTTTGTCCATTTTTGTGTGGTAATAGGCATCCTTCAAGTCGATGGAGCACATCCATACTTCCTTTGCCAACAGCGGAAGAACTGATTGCAGTGTGACCATTCGGAACTTGGACTTGCGAACATAATGGTTTAGTCGGCTGAGATCCAGAATGGGTCTCGGGTCCCCCGTGCATTTCGACACCAAAAAAGAATCTTGAGTAGGTCCCTAATCCGATCTGGTCTGGGGGGACTAGCTGGATGACTCCTTTTTCTAGCAGCTGAGACCTCTGATGCTGCTTGGTCCCTTTGACCGGGTGGTGGGTCTGGGATCCTTTTGGGGGTAGGGGGAAAGGAGTGAAATGGAATGGTGTAACCTCCGGCAATTATCCCTAAAACCCATCTGTCCTGGGTTATTCTTGCCCAGGCTTCCGGATAACGGGAAATCCGACCCCCGACTGGCTCCGGAGAAGCGCAGCCGGGCACACCCTCAAGAGTGACAGTAGGGGAACCGCGGAAAGAATCCCGGTCCCCCGAGTAGCCGGGGCCCCCTCTGCCTCTGGGGCGGCGTTTTCCAGAGTATGACCCCCCCCCCACCTCTGCCTCGAGGGCGAGGTCTCACCTTGTGCGTCAGGAAACTACCTCTGTGATTTTCTGAACCACATCTTTCCCCCCCGCTGAGCCTTGGGATAAGGTCTCGACGTTAGGGAAAAACGGACTCCCACGGCAGACAAGGTCTTACCCCCTTGTTCGCACCTGGTGAGTGTGTCTTTTACTTTGGTCCCAAACAAGGAGGAACCGTCGAAAGGGGCATCAGTAAAGGAAGACTTAAAGGCGCCCGCAAAGTGACAGGCGTAGCCAGGCCTGCCTCCTGAGGGCCACTCCTGAACTAGCCGCCCTACTCGCTCCCTCGGCCGCGTACGAGATTAGTCGCATGGACGAGTTTGCAATAGAATTAAGGGTGGAAAGCTGAACGTTGAGTGTTTGAGCCACCGTCTCAGGAACATTACCCCTGAGAGTATCTCCTACCTCCTTAAGGAGATCTCTTTGGAGCCACGTGAAATGAGTCAAGTAATTCAGCGACCGCAGGGTAAAGTTCGCTGAAGAAAGGGTACGCTTCCCATAGCGGTCCATCATCCTGGACTCCTTGTTCGGGGGATGAACCATAGAGGAAGATTCCGCAACTTCCTTGTGTGGCGGCCGCCACCACCATAGTATCTACTGGGGTTCCCTTAGTCAGAAATTCCTTCCCTTGGGGGGGCAGACAAGAATTTGTTCGGCCGTCGAGGGACAGGCTCCACTGAGTCAGGGGTCTCCCACACCCTTCGACAAATTAAGTCTAGGAGCTCATCGAAGGGTGGAGATACCCAGGAGGCGGAAGGCTGGGCGCCAAAGGCCTTAAGGAATACTGACTCCTCCTCGGAGGGGTTTTTGGAAGGCCAGACTCCTCTGTTTCAAAATCTCCAGTATTTCGGAGAATGAAACATCCTCAGAGGAAGACTTGGGGGACCCCTCCGACTCCTCGAGGTCAGTATCTGAAGTGAGGGACTCGTCTTGGGAGTCTATATGCTTCCTCTTACAAGATTTCTTTCTGGGGAGTTCCTCAGGCACAGAGTCTGAGGGTTCCTCAGAAAGAAGGGGACCACTCATGGGGGTGTCCTTAGGCCTTTGCGCCCTGCTGTCCAATAATAGAGGAGTGTCAGAAGCTCTCGCCAGTGCAGTAGGGGACGGGAGAACCGATCAGAGGGAGGTAGCTGAACCAGCCAGCATGCTCCGCATTGCCTCGAAGGCGGGGCCCCCTGAGTCTGAGGGCCGACTGCCCTCTAGGGCCATGACCAGGGACAGAGTCCCCCCTGCCGACACGCCCAGAGGAAGGCTCGGCACCAACCTGTGCTCCGAGTCATCCCCCTCGGCACCGACATAAGAGAGACTAGTCCCGGACCCTGTGGACAGAGCAGACAGGGTCGGAGCCAAAGTCGGTACAGAGAATCCCAGTTGGGGTATCGGAGCAGACAGGAACATCCCTCGGAGCGGAGCTCACCGGCTCCGAAGACAACGATGCGCTCTGAGGAGGAATAGCAGGTATTACTAACAGGGATGGCTCCGGAACAGACTGGGTCGGAGCCGAGAAGAGTTTAGCCAACACTGGCGATTCCAGGAGCCGCTGCACCACCCTATCCACGTCCAGATCTGAAAGCCTGGAGGATTTGGAGGAAACCGATGGAGAAGCAGACCTCTTATCTGGAGAGACTTGTCTTAAACTTGGAGACCGGCTCTAAAATTGGTTCCAAAATTATCGGAGCGGTCGAAGGTTCTGTCAAAACAGTGACTTCCTGCAGCTCCGAGATAGGTGGAGCCAAGGAAGCAGATTCCACAACCAAAATCTTAGAGGGCAGCTCCGACCAAAGATGGAGCCGGAGATCTCTTTTCGGACTTAGAAGCTTTAGACTTCGACTCGGAGCTGGGAGTCTAAGCTAACTTTTCCTCGAAGGGTGGTTTTAATAGACCCTTTAGTATAAACTTATTTTTCCTTTCTTGGAGCACCCGAGGACTAAAGGAGTGACAAAAACTGCAAGACTCCTGAAGGTGGATGGCTCCAAGACAATAAACACTGATGGAATGTCCGTCTAACAGACATTTTATATGCACATTTTAAACACTTTTTAAAGCCAGAAAGCTTATGTTCTTTTTGCTCTTTAGACATGATAGAACTAAGCACAGAACTACAACTTTCTCATAAGAGAAGAAAAGGCGGGAAGCGAGCGCCTACTATAACAGACAGTCACTGACTAGACACAACAATAAGAGACCTCTAATTAAAACTGTCTCCACACAAGAGAACAACAACAAAGTCCGACGAACAAACACAAGGAAGGACTAGGTCCTCTAACTCAAACGGGCCTAGCCTGAGGAAAGGAATACCACAAAAACGCACAAGCACACACAAGAGAACCAGAAATGCCAGCAATCGCTTTCACACAAAATCTAATTAAACAAACAATATCAGATGATTTCTCAAGAAATTTCCCAAGAAAAATAGTTTTCAAAAGGTATTTAGCCAAGCCAAGTCGAGACCACGTCCGAGCTCTACAAGCGGCAAACGAGATCTGGGGATGTGGAGCATGGTATTGTGGGATACCATCTTAGCCAGCCAAAGACTTTAGAGCTAGTATATAGGCAGAGTCAGAGCCGAATGTCGGCTCCGAACCCACAGGTGAAGAATAATGGCGAGATAGGACTACATAACATTACTTAGTTCCTGCACCTCAAAGTAGTTATGGTGTGAAGGAAGGAAATGACTGAAGTAAAAAGCATCACCAGATAAACCATATTCCTTGAGTACAATCCTTGGTTTCTTTACTTTTGTTGAGTGTGTTTATTACTAGGCTGTAAAAAAACTGGGTAGCATGAAGTGTACGAGTTTAATGTTAAAATATTAATGTTGTGTCTTTCGTCTTTTCTCGGTTAGGGGTCGCCACAGCGGAACTCTGGTCCGCTAATGATTGGCAGTAGATTTTTAAGTGCCGAGTTGCCAGCTCTGACGCACAACCTTCAACGAAGGTACGCCCATTCACACATGTCTCCACACAGAAGACGCTCTAGCTGAGAATCGAACAGGACGTCTTACTGTGAGGCGACAGGGCTACTGCAGCACCACCACCACAGATAATGTTAATACATTTTTAATTTAACCTGTTTTTTCCAAGTACATTGTTATGAAATGCGGTGTGTTGGGATACAACAGTTTTCCTGGTACTTAGTACAGATGAGTGTGCTAGGAACTGTTAATTAGCTGCTTCCAGTAGTGCATGGTTTGGTTCCCTCAGCCTTTGTTTAGTATGCAAGTCTGACCAAATCACTGAGACTGTGCTCATGGGGTGCCCCTGAAAAAAAAAGACACTTGCATCCAGTGGGCTGTAAGCAATTGCATTACACATTTGTCATCTGAATTCATGCATCCTTCAGATACCTGCTTATTGGTGCTTCACTATGTGCTATTTGACAATGAACCCAGCATGTCTGAGCTATTTTTATGGACTGCCAGATGCATTTTCAATAAACACGAGCTTCAAAGGAAAAGAAGTTTACTGTTGTTCATGCTAAGCCTGGTTTCAATTGGAGTGCTTTGTTTTATTCATCAAATGGCTGTATTTCTGCTGCACAAATTTTAATAGGTTGACTATCATTTCAGCGATCACACTTCGGGCGAATTATGATTTCTACAAACCAGAAAAACAAAAACAGCGACCAACAAAAGTTGAACGTGGAAGTGGAGAATGCTTGAATTTGACAGTTCAAACATTAAATCACACTTCCGCAACTATTCCTGAGCAACACAGTAAAGAAGGTTTTTTGCAGGGTCTCAAGCCTCCCCTACACCCCCCATGTGAAGGGCTGTGCCCCCACACTCCCTGCTACTTATAT
Organism: Protopterus annectens; assembly: GCF_019279795.1. Lineage (NCBI taxonomy): Eukaryota > Metazoa > Chordata > Ceratodontiformes > Protopteridae > Protopterus > Protopterus annectens. Next base: position 238,409,291 of record NC_056747.1, on the reverse strand, counting down.
ATACAAACTGAGATCGCACCACAGTGAGGGAAAGGGTACATTTCCCATCCTCACTATAGTGCGATCTGCATTAAAATGAAGAAATTCACAACAGCGAATGCTGTAGTGCATTCGCTGTTGTGCATTTCTACATTTATTTATTCGTTCTTTCGATACTACTGAATTGGGTGTTTGGACTAATGAAAATCAAAAAAAGTCTGATCGCCCATTTGATAGTAAACAATTTTAATAAAAGTTGTAAACTAAATCCAAATCCCTGATCACTGCGAAACTAAAATAACAAAACAGTATGCATACCGACAGATGTAGGCACTTGTAATTTGGGAAAAAGCCAAATAATGGGAAATTGGCATGGCTGGAGGGGGCAGTTGGCTGCCCTGCTTAGGGTCCGCAATGACCATAAGGGTTGGATACACATTAATACATTTTGGTGACCAGGCAGATACACTCTGCCAAAATCTTTAGATATCTGGATAATATAAAACTCTTTCAGACCATAGCACCTGAAGTAAATTCTCCTAAATATGCGCATCTCAAACTTGTGAGAAACTAAGAATGATAAAGCGCACAGCATAAAACTAAACTGGAACTGTACAGGAAATTTAAAAAGTCATTTAAGTATTCCACACAGCTACAGCAGTGATACTTTGTATGGCTAATTTACTAAAAAGTTAGTAAGCTTGCCAGAAGATTACACACACATACACAATTTGACAAAGACAGTGACATGTTTCAAGGAAAGTACCAGCAGCTCTCTGAAGTAAAGTAGAAACCAGAATTAAAGCAAAGAATTAAAGCAAAGAAAGCTAAGGAATCCTCTAGAGCAATTAGAGGTGAAGGGTACGCTGTTATGAAGAAAAGAAACTTATTTGTATCAATTCCACAAGATATGAATAAAGTGATTAAAAGACCATTGCAAACGGCTTACTGATAAGTGGTTCCAATGACAAATGCTAACCACTTTCCAGAATTAGATGCAAGCCAGGATTTCTGGCAGATAAAGCCAGATGAAAACTAATTTGTGCACATTTAGTATTTCCCTAGAAAGGTATACACCTTACACTTTAGTATCATATGCTGCAGCAAAGGTATTCCTAAGAGTTGATAACTGAATGGTGGGTTGGTGTTAACAGTGATGAGCTGTTAGTATGGGGCAAGACCATTAAAAAAAAAAAAAAAAAAAGAGAGAACAAAACGGCTGCTAGCAGATAAGGACAACATAATTTTAAGCTAGAAAGCTGTGACAAGTCAGAAATACATAGGTTATATTTTATCAATGGGACTAAAGCTTGATGCAGGAAAAAAGCAATGTGCAAAAGCCAAAACCATATAACGTGCAAGTATTAACTATAAACAACATAGTACTTTATAAATTTAGTATCTAATGTATTCAGGATAATGTCTTAAAATTTATGGCAAAATATAGCTTGAGAATTTAACTTTAAAGAAGCAAATTTAAGAAAAACTACACAAAGATGTTCGAAAATTAAATTGTGTGCACAGTTCTTATGTTTACATGCCGTTTTGGATAATGGAGTTAACAGACACGAGGAAGTTATAAAATATTTTGTAAAATCTTGGAAGACAGATTAGTTGTGTAAGAACTTACCATAAAAATAGATGTCACTTCTCTCGCAGTATTCCTGAAAGGGAGTTGCCTTCCAAGATGACGACCCGACGTCGGCCAGTATAGCAAAGCCTTCTATCTAGGGTGCACAGTACATCTGACATAGGCCACTAGCAGACATCTGCCATAAAAGCGAAGTACACATGCACCACCCTCAGAACTGAAGCCCCAGTCAGAGAGACAGTAAGGGAAAGAGGATCAATGTATCCAAGAAAGGCAAGAAAGTACAGTTGTGTACACTTACCATAAATGTAGATGTTCGAGTGTATTCAGTGTTGCAGATATCACATTTGGGTTATCCCTGCCAGGGTAGCCCTCGGCAAGCCCGAATACCAGAGGCTTAGTATTTCTGCATCGGTTGCTGTCGCTTCAGGATGGACGCCAGGTCGTCAGTAGTATAAAGTAAGGCAGCAGATGCCATTACATCAGTTTTTCTTGCCATAACCTGTCTGGAGCCTCAAGTATGAGCCAGGTTCTGGTGGAAGAACCAGACCAGTAGAAAGTAAATACTGATATGTCCTTTGTAAGGAAAGGGAAGAAAAAAGGGGGATGGAGGGAGGGAAACCAGGACTGCAACAGTAAATACACTAACATCTACATTTATGTTAAGTGTACACAACTGTACTATGTTCTTCGTATTTCACTGTTGCAGTCATCACATTTGGGTTGATTCCCAAAGCTGAGGAAAAGGGTGGAGGCAGTCAAGGAAACTAGGGGCTGGCTAGGATGCCCTGCAAGACTGCAGAGGCAAACCCTGTCCTGGATTTGGAGAAGAGAGGCAGGTGGTAATGTTTGGTAAAAAGTGAGAACAGATGTCCAAGGTGGAAGCCTCCAGGATGTCCCTGGTGGGGACTACTCTGAAGAGGGCTGCAGAGGTGGAGGCTGCTCTGGTGGAGAGAGGCCTGACCCCCTTGGGGGGAGGCTTTCCGTGTTGTTTGTAGCAGAAAAGGATGCAGTGTGCTATTTGGAAATGGTTTGTTCATAAATGGTTTTGCCTTCTGCCACTGTAGCAATGCTAACCAGCAATTGATCAGACTTTCTGAAGAATTTAGTCCTGTCTAGATAGAATCTGAGCTGTCTGTGCAAATCTAGAGTGCAGGATCCTTTCCCCTTGTTCTGGGGATAAGGATAAAAGGTGGGCAAATGAATGGATTGGTTGAGAGTCACACTGGACGCTACCTTGGGCATGAAGGATGGGTCAAGTCCTGAGGGATACCCTGTCAGCATGGAAGATGAAGGGTTCCACAGCCATGAGTGTTTCAAGCTCAGAGACTCTTCTGGCTGAAGTGATGACCAGAAAGAAAGCTGTGGAAAAGCATACAGGAATTTCCCCTTTGAGTAGAGTGACAGGGCCTCCAATCTCCATGCCTAAGAATGGGGTTCTCTGACACAGAATTTGTGAAGTTGCTTGTTCAGAGCGGAGGCAAACAAGTCTACCTGTGGAATACTCCACCTGTGGACAATGTCCAGGAACACATCCATGTGAAGCATCCATTCATGGGCCTGTGTTCTGGATTTGCTTAGACAGTGCCACAGCATTCTGACTGGAAGGGATGTAGACCGCCTAGAGGGAGATATCTAGCAGGCGTGCTAGATTCCAGGGCTGTAGGCTACTATGAAAAGGAGATGGGATCTGCCCCCCCCCCCCAATCTGTTGATATACCATAAGACTGTCATACCGTGTGTGGATATGCAGCCTTCTGGTCTCAGCAGGGACTGGACAGTTTGAAGGGCGAGAATTAGTGCCTTCATTTCCTTGACGTTTGTGGTCTCTCCTCTTACGGGACATCCACTGCCCCTGTACTGTGTAGTGGTCCTCTGTCGTTGTCCGATACATCCTTGTAAAGTACCTATATAGGTGGCAGTGGGTGAATGGAGAGCCTGGGTTTAGAGAGCTGTCATCCACCACTGGACCTCCTTCTTAAGACAGGGTGGAAGAGGAATATGGTTTTCCAGAGGGTAGGCATGTTGATACCACACTGATTTTAGGAAGCACTGGAATTTCCTCATGTGTAGTCTTGCAAGAAGAAGCACAGGGACGGTGGATGCAATCAACCCCCAAAATTTTCAGTAACAGTCTAACAGACAGCCGCTGTAGGGTGAAAATCTCTGCAGAGAGCACAGAACTCTCCTGTGCCTTAGAAGGGAGACACACAACCACACACAGTTTGAAATCATCACCTGAGGAAGACACGATCCGGGGATGGGACCAGAAATGATTTTGTGAAATTTATGGTGAAACCCAGGCTTTGCAGGAAGGCAACTGTCAATTGGAAATTGTTCAATTACACTTAGGAATGGGCTTGAATCAAAAAGTAGTCTAGGTAGGGGAAGATCAGAATTCCTTGGAGCCTGCAAAAGGTGATCACGGGTGCTGGACATTTTGTGAAGACTCTTGGTACAGTGAAAAGTCCAAAAGGCAAAGCTAAGAATGGATAGTGCAAGAATTCCACACAAACGTAGGAATCTCCTACATCTGGTGTTGATGGGTATATGGAAGCAAGCATCCTTGATATCTATGGAGATTAGGAATGCTTTGAGGGGAATAAGAAGGAATAAGGTTTGCAGGACAAGCATTTTGAATGAGGGAACTATGCAAAAGTAGTTGAGGTAGGACAGGTCTAGGCTGGGTCTCCAAGGACCTTCCTTCCTGGGAACCTGGAAGAGGAGCGAGTAGAAGCCTCTTGTCCTAGGGTCACAGGCTTGATACTGCCCTGTTCGATTAGATTTTTCAGGAATGGAAGAAAAAAAGAGGCTCCTGTTCTTTTGGAGGTAGGGGTATACCTCTGAAAGGCGGCACCCTGTGCCAGACCATTAAGTACCCCCTCTTGATGATGCGTAACACCCAAGAGAGTCTTGGGTGATGAGTTCCCAGGATGGAAGTGATAGGGTTAGACATTGAGAAAGTGGAGGGGTGCCCTGACTTCTTTAGGAATCATGAGGAGGAGCCTGTTTAATCAGGAAAGGGCTGCTTAGCTACCTGAGAAGAGGACGAAGATGTCTGTGGAAACTGCAGAATTTTTCTAGGCCTCTTTTGAGGTTTAGATAGTGGGGTTCTGGATTGCCTGTGGATAAACACTTGTTTTCCAGGGTAATTCCTGTGAAATGTAGGCATAGGAGATAGAAGAATGTGCTCAAGAACTTTTAAGTTCTTTGCTTTTCTCTTACAGGGATTTGAAAAGATCTCCAGAGAACTTATCGGAAAGGGCAGAGTTATCCAAGGGCACATCCATTAGTCTTGCCTTCATGTCCTCTGGAAGACGCTGAAGCCTTAACCTGGCAAATCTTCTTCGGGTAGAAGAGCTGCAGCTCTTGATGTTGCTTCTACAGCATTATAGCTGCACTTAATAGAATGTCTGGCTACCTGAGAAGAGGTAGCAATGAAGGAGGATCCCAAAGCCTTGCTTTCAGAGTCTTGCATGTCTGAAATTAATTTTGAAAGCCGACACAGGAGTTCCAGATTATATCTAGTCACACGAGTCTGGCAGTTCAGAGCTCTGAAGGCCAGGGTGGTTGAGGTATAGATTTTCGTGCCCAGCCTCTGTCCGCTATCCTTATCCAAAGGGAAAGGTGAGGGGGAAGGAAGCAACCTGGAGGCCTTATCAAATGCTACTGAAAATCACCGAAGGGTTTGTAAATGAGGACTTGAAAAGAAAAGTGCAGTCTTTAGGCACTTTGTTGTACCAGTCCGGCTTTTCTGGAGCTGGAGGCTGAGAGTCCAGATGAAAAGAGGTAGATGCAAAGGTGTCTAAGAAGGCTGGTATAACATGAGGAATGGCTGAAAGGCAAGGGGACTGTACATGGAGGTCATAACATTTTTGGACATCTGTGTAGTGTCCCATTTGAAGTGGTCACGCATCCCAGAGAAGTCTCCACAAAAGAAATCTTTCGTGGGAAATTCTGTTCATTAGAATCTTCTTCAGGGGAGGTACAATCTAAAGGTGAGCGAATTTGGGAAGAGTAATCCTATGGATTGCTATCCTCCTCATAAAAAGAATCTTCCTTAGAAGATGCCCAAGGCCTAGGTCTTTTCTATGGGGAGGTAGGCCAGGCGGCCTAAGCACAGTAAAGGCCTTAAATAGGCCGTGTGTGAAATTTTGCCATTCCTTCTGAGGGTTGGGGGGGCACATGCTTTTTTTTTTTGCTTCTTTGCTGGAGTATCCATGTGGTGCAAAGGAGAAGGGCCAGATGTAGGCCTACATTCTATCAAGTCCGAGTAGACATCTTCCCTATTTGGGTAATCCTCTTAGGACCTTCAGACACTAAGCCTGGGCACCCCCCCCACCCCCACCCCCCAGACACTGGAAGACTGTCTGAGCAACCTCTCTGGATGTGCATATGTCCGGTTCTAAGGGGGCCCATGAAACGGGCTCAACCTGTAGTGCCAGAACCATGGAGGCACTTGTCTCCGAGCTCTCATGTGCTTCAGGAGAGATCCATATTGAGGGCAGCTTCGGCTTCTGGCCTATGTTTTTTGGCCTTATGCTTAATGGGCTTGGTCGTTAGGTTGGGTCTTGGCTAAAAGCTTGACATGTTGGTTTTCTAGGTAGATCACGAGGGAGGATAACAGACTTCGGGGGGTTTTACGTACAAAAGGCAGACAAATGGAGCAGTTTTTGTGGTTGTGCTGGGGTCCGAGGCAAAAGAAGCACTGGGAATGACTATACTGATGTGGAAACAGTCTTCCACAGTCGTCACACTTCTCTTTCTTGGATGACAACCTATATAAAAGACAAGGTAGCAGAAAAAGGGACTCAACAGGGCACTTAGTTTAGGAAGCAATTCCGACAGCAGAGCGACATCTGGGACTGGCAATCCGATTAGCAGCAAAAAAGTTCTGGAGGTGTTGTGCGAGTACATTGCTTTTATGGCCAACATCTGCTAGTGGCCTACATCAGATGTACCACGCACCCTAAGTAGGTAGAAGACTGACATACTAGCTGATGTCGGGTCATCACCTTGGCAGGCAACTCCCTTATGGTCAAGAATATTGCAACACATGAATAGAAGGACACTGTTTATTTTAATACAGATGATGCTTACTTTGAATTTATGAATAAAGCATAAATAGTGGAAAAAAATAAAACAATTTACTATTGTGACCAGCAAACTGTGCTGTCACAAAACAATACAAGAGCTATTACACTTGAGACAGACATCAGTTATAGTTACTTATGGATCAAAAGCACGTACAGATGTACAAAGCAGATAAGTTTGGACAGAAAATGATCAGCAACAAAGTATGTGAGAAATTCCAAAAAATGTCTGTGGTAAAGTTGTTCAGGGGGGAATCGACAACAAAATCTTGCAAAATATATTCACTTGTTTGCCCAAGGCACCTTCAAGATTATGTAGAATGCTGCTTAATCTATGGGAAAACATGAATGGAAACATCAAAAAACTGAAAATCTTGCGCATCTGAAGTATGAAGAGAAGTTAGGACTGGATATTCTTTGGGTAATACTACAATTAACAGAAAAAAGTAAAACAACAAAGGATATTCTGACTTGGATCCACTGCTTAGAAATGTAGTTAAAGATATTACAAAAAGTCCATCCACAACGAAAAAAGAATAGGTGTGTAAAATTTTACCATAACCATATATATCCTTCTCTTCCATGTTGTAGTATGCATAACATGGGGGAGATTCTGCCTAGGCGACCCGAACGTCCGGCCAGTATACCAAAGATTTAAGCTACTGCAAGGTACATGTGAAGTTGCACATAGAAAAGCTGCATGTCGGCCACAAAAGTGATGTTTGCACATACCATCCTCAGAACTGAATGACCCAGTCAAAACACCACTCCAAGGATAAGAGGTAAAAGGAAAAAAATAGACATATCCAAGTAAGAGCATGAATCAGAGTGGAAAAGGCTGGGATACAATACTGCAACATGGAGGAGAAGGGCATCTATGGTTATGGTAAGATTACACAGCTATTCTATGTCCTTCTATTCCCATGTTGCAGGATTCATAATGAGGCAGAATTCCAAAGCTCATGAGTGAGATGAGGTAAGGGGAGCACAGTCTCCAAATCCATGCAGAAATGCTCTAGCAAATCCTGCACTGGATCTGAAAATGGAATCCAGATTTGTAGTGTTTTGTGAAGGTATGAACAGAGAGCCAAGTAGCGGCCTCTAGGATAGAGGCAGTGTCCAATCCTTTAAAGAAGGCTCCAGAGGAGGCCACTACTAGCAGAATAGGCCTTAACAGAAGAAAGTCCCCCCCCCCCCCCGAGAGATAAAAGGTAACAGCCTGTGAAATCCAAGATTAGTCTGTTTAGACAGTTTACCCAGCACCCTGGGTGAAAGGAAACTGCTCAACCTAATGGGTTTGGGTCTTGCTCAGATAAAATACAAGTTGTCTGTGCACATCGAAAGTGTGCAGCACCCTCTCACTGGAGGTTTGAGAAGGAAAAAAGGTGGGTAGATGAATAGATTGATCCAGACAAATCATTAACCACTTTAGGGATGAAGGAAGGGTTGGTACACAGGGACACCCTGTCCTTGTGGACAACCAGAAAAGGTTGAGAAGCCATTAAAGCTTGGAGTTCTGAAACTCGCCTAGCAGGAGTAATGGCTACTAGTAAAATGGATTTTCCAAGTGCAGAATTTTAAAGAACAGGAAGCAGCAGGCTTGAAAGGAGTCTGGGTCAGTTTTTCCAAAACAAAATTTAGGTTTCCTGGGGGGGCCTTATGTGAAGGACGACTTTTAAACAAAGTTTGACCTTTAACCTAGAAGCTAACGGGGGGGGGGGGGACAAAGGTGGACATGCAAAAATGGCTGACAAATGGGCTTTAAAGAATAAGCCAGTCCAGCCTTGAGCAGGTCGCACAAGAAAGGACTAGAGATACCACTGAAAATGGATCTAGTCTCTTAAGACAACAGATGGATTACCTCTTCAATTTGGAGTATCATCTCCTTGTATTAGGTTTCCTGGCTTCCTGCAGGACAAAAAGCATGTCCTCAGAAAAAGGTGTCTTATAAGAATGAGAAGCACATTACCCACAGGGTAAGGTTCAGTGTTGACAAATGTGGGTAAATGAGAAATCCCTCGTCTTAAGATTGTAGATCCACTCTGAAGTAACTTTTGATGATTGCCCTTGGCTAACTGCAGAAGAGGGAACCAATGCTGTCTTGGCCAAAAGGGAGTCACCAACAAGATTTCTGTTTTGTCCTGTATTTTCAGGAGGACTTAGAATTGGGGGGGGGGATGCATAGAGGAACATCCCCTTCCAGGAGAATAACAGGGCACCCATCTTCCAAACCAAGGGATGTGGGACTCTGGCACAGAACTTTAGAAGTTGTCTACTCAAAGGGGAGGCAGAGAGATCTATTTGAGGAGTACCCCACTGACTGAGAATGTCCAGAAACTCATCCCTGTGGATCATTCATTCATGGGCTTGTATCATGGATCTGCTCAGAATGTCTGCCTGAATATTTAGAGCTGATGGGATTGTCAACCACAGACAGAATCATCTTTGCCTGAACAGCAATCTCCCAGGCTTGGATTGATAATCTGCAAAGTACGTATGACTGATTCTCCCCTGCTTGTTCACATACCAGAAACTGTAATGTTTGTGAACTTCAAAGGACCTGGCAGGAGAGATGACCTGAAGACTTGAAGGGCCAGGATCAGAGTCCTCATCTCTTAGATGTTGATGTGTTGCTTCCTTATGGAGGGTGACCACAGGCCTTGGACATGTAGGTTTCCTAGGGTTACCCCCACCTCAGACATAAAGGGGGTAGTGGCTGCAGGGGAAGTCCTGGGTTTTAAGTTACCTGGTGAATCCACCAATGCATTTTCCTTCTTTAAGCAATGTAGACGTGGGAGGACCAATTCTAGAGGATCAGCGTGCTGGGGACCAGAGTGTTTTAAAGTAGCAATAGAATGTTCGCATGTAGAGTCTGGCTAGGGTAGCACTGGTATTACAGAAGACATGAAGCCTAATATCCTGAAGAATTCCCTGGCAGACAGAGAAGGTAGAGGAAGCAACTGAAGGAAGTAATTCTGCAGATACCAACTTTTGAGAAGGCAGGAAGGCCATCATGAGATAGTACAGTTGTGTACATTTACCATAAATGTAGATGTTAGAGTGTTATTCACTGTTGCAGTCATCACCTGTGAGTTATCCCTGCTGTGGTAGCCTTCAGCCGGCCTTAATACCAGAGTCAATCTTTTTTCTGCGTCAGCTGCTGTCGCCTGCTGACTGATGTCAGGTCATCAGTGCTATAAAGGAAGGCAGCTGATGCCATTACATCAGTTTTTCTTGCCTTCGATCCTGGTGGCTAAAAGCCACAGTTAGAAGCTTATGTCTCCCTAAAGAAAGGAAATATAAAAGGGAAGGAGGGAGGGAAATCAGGACTGCAACAGTGAATACACTCGAACATCTATATTTATTTAAGTGTACACAACTGTACTATGTTCTTCGTGTTTCACCGTTGCAGTCATCACCTGTGGGAGAATTCCCAAACCTGAGGAAAGAGATGGTAGGATTAGTAAGAGACCTAGGAATGGGTCAGCATGCCCTGCAGAATTGCAGAGGGAAATTCTGCCATAGCCTTAGAAAATAGAGGTAGGTGGTAATGTTATGGATAGAAGTCCAGGTGCCAACTTCCAGGATGTCCCTGGGGGAACCCCTCTGAGGAATACTGTGGAAGTGAAGGCTCCCCTAGTGGAATGAGTTCGAATAGACATTTGGGGGGATTCCCATGTAATCGGCAGCAAAAATGGATACAGTGTGATATCCATTTGGAAATGGTTCGTTTGAAAATGGGCTACCCCTCTGCCCGTGGGGCAAAGCTGACAAGTAGTTGGTCTGTTTTCCTGAAGGGTTTAGTACAGTCCAGACAGTATCTGAGCTGCCTGTGCATGTCTAGTGACTGCAGAATTCTTTCCCCCTTGTTTTGAGGGCTAGGAAAGAAGGTGGGTAGATGTACGGCCTGGTTGAGAGTTGCATTAGATACCACCTTGGGCATAAAGGAGGGATTAGTCCTCAGGGAGACCCTGTCTGCATGGATGATGATGAAGGGCTCAATGGCCATCAGTGCCTGAAGTTCTGAAACCCTTCTGGCTGAAGTGATCGCTAGAAGAAAAGCAGTCTTCCAGGAGAGGTATCTTAGTTCTGCTGAAGCAGCAGGTTCAAAGGGTGGTAAGGTTAGTTTTTCCAAAACATAATTCAGGTCCCAGGCAGGAGTGGGTGGCCTTCTGGGAGGTCTGATATTAGAAGCCCCTCTGAGGAATTGTTTAACCAAAGGATGGGAAAACAAGGGCTGTTCTGTAGCAAAATGAGCTGAAATGGCTGAGGTGTGGATTTTAACAGAGAAGGAAAGGCCACTATTAAGAAGCTCCTCTAGGTAGCTCAGGATAAGAGGGATGGAAGGTTGTGAGGTATTGCCCCCTATAGACTAGCTCCAAGACCAGAATCTTTTTTATTTTCCTGCATAAGATTTTCTGGTGCTGGGCCTTCTGGCCGCTGTGATAATGTCAAGGACCTGTTTGCTTAACAGAGGCCCCTTGTTTGCCTTTAGAGTATTATCCATGCTGACAGTTTGAGTCTCTGCAAGTCTGGGTGCAGCACAACCCCCCCACCCCCACCCCCCAAGTCAAGAGGTCTGAGATCAGGGGAAGCAGTCTGCGAGGCTGTAAGTTCAGGCTGCGCAGTAAGGGGTACCAATGTTATCTGGGCCAATTTGGAGCAACGAGGATGCCCTTAGGTCTCTCCTCCCTTATTTTGGGAATGAGAGGCAGAGAAGTGAATGCGTACACAGAGGTTGTTCCAAGGGAAGGTCAAGGCAGCCACTTTCCATGCTAGGTGGTAACACTCCCTGGTACAGAATTTTTTCAGCTGATGGTTGAGATGGGAAGCAGAGATCCACCTCCAGAGTCCCCCACACCTGAGTGATTTGTAAAATGACTATTCTGAGGAGCTGCCATTTGTGGGGGTCCAGTAAGTTTCTGCTTCTGTGGTCTGCCAGGGTGTTGCTGATCGCTGGTAGGTATTGGGCTATTTGGTGTAATCCCATAGAAGAGGCCGTCAGCCAGAGGTTCATAGATAGCCTGCACAGAGGGTAAGACCAGGTCCCCTCCCTGTTTGGTTATGTACCACATTTACTGTGGTGTTGTCTGTTTTGTTAAGGAGAACCCCTGGCTTGAGATGTGGTTTGAAGGATGTCAGAGCCTTTTGTACTGCCATCACTTCCTTCTGGTTGATGTGTAAGGAAGGTACTGGGCATCCCAAAGACCTTGGGTGCACCTGCCTTATAGGTGGGTGCTCCAAGCAATGTCTGAGGTATTGGTGACAAATCTGCCCGGTTGGGCGGAGGATTAAGGAAAGACCCTTGTTCTGGGCACAGGCCCCTGCCCACCAGAGAAACTCTGCTCTTATACAGGGGAGAGGGAGAGAAGTCTCCAGAGGTTGAGTGCCCTGACACCAAAAGTTCTTTAGGTACCACTGAAGTTTTTCATGTGAAGCCTGGCCAGAGGAATTAGGACGCAAGATGCCATGCATCACAAGGCTTGCAGGAAATTCGTCACAGTGAGGTGACTTCTTGAAGCCAGCTGGGTAAAATAGGCAAGAAGCTCGGCTTTTCTGGAGATAGGAAGGCCATTTAGGATGCTGTGTCTAGCAGTGCTCCCAAGAAAATGATCTTCCTGGAGGGTGTTTACTTTGATTTCTTCTCATTGATGGTGTACCCTAATGAGGTTAGGAGGGTTCTGACAGAGCAGGTCCTAGAGGAGCTTTTCTTTGCAATCACCTGAATGAGGCAGTCATCCAGCTAATGATAAATCTGTACATTTTTCTGTCTGCAAAAGGCTATGGCCGGGGCTAAGCATTTGGTGAATACCCTGGGAGCAGTAGATAAGCCAAAGGGTAGTGCAGAGAACTGAAAGTGTTGTGAGCTTGCTCTGAAGCGAAGGAATTTCATGCAGGATTCCCTTATGGGGATGTGGAGGTAGGCATCTTTTAGATCTAGGGTAACTAACCACACATTTTTTTGTCAGCACAGGCAGCCACTGCTAAAGTTAGCATTTTGAATTTGGGTACCACCAGGGAGGTGTTCAGAATGGATAGATCCAAGATGGGGCACCTAGTGTCCTCTTTTTCTGGGAACAAGGAATAGTCTGGAATAAAAGCCTTTGCCTGTTTGATCTGAGGGGACAGGTTCTACTGCCCTTGGGATACAAGAGTTTGGACTTGTTTCATTGCCTCTGCTCATTAATTTGGAGGCAAGTCTGGGTACCCTCTTGGAAATGGGAGTTCGTTGAAGGAGAAATTGCATCCCTGAAAAATTATCTTTAAGACCCATTGGTCCTTTGTTACAGAAAGTCAATTTTCTTTGCTGAGAGAGCCTTCCTCCTAGTTTTTGATGAGGGAAATGAGGGCAGAGGGGGAGTCACTGAGTTTTTGACAGAGGGATGGCTTAGAACTCCATGCCTTTGAAGCGGAAGTGGTCCACCATTTGGCTCTCTGCTGTCCTTGGGATAGGAGTCTGGGTGGTCTGTCCCTGCAGGGCTTACCATGCCCCTGTCTGTTAGGTGCAGAAAGGACCAGTGCTTTGAGGGAAAATTCCTGCTGAACCTAGGAGGTTGTATCAGAGAGAAATCTTTTACTGTTTCCATAGATTTTGCTTGGTCTTCCATCTTTTTAAGCACCTCTTCTGCTTTTACTCCAAATAAGCGGTCCTTATCCAAGAGTGCATCAAGTAATTTAGATTCGACATGATCAGGGAGAGGCGATTCCTTCAACCATGCACGTCTCCTAATGACAGGTCCTGACACTGCTGTCCTGCTTGAGGATTCTAGGACGTCATATCCACAGTGTTACTAATGTCTGGCCACTTGACAAGTAGAGTGCAGCAAATCTGCTAACTCTTTCGAATTGGCACAGTCAGAAAACGTTGAAATCTTTTGTTTTAATAGTCCAAAGTGTGTTGTTGCTATTTTAACATGTGGAACTGACAGTTGAGTGCACCGATAGCTAAGGTTGCAATGGTATATACTTTTTTACCCCATCTGTCCAAAGCTCAGGAGTCCTTGTCAGAAGAAATAGGATTCTTTGCAGAACTAGCCTTAGCACATTTTGGTCCCTGTGTAATGACCTCCTGGTCCGCAGCAGGATTTCTGTACAGGTATTTGTGAGAATCCGGTACTCTGTAATACCGGTCAGGTTTTCTGGGAGCAGGTGGGAGGGCATCAGAAGCTAAGCTGGATTCATGGAGGACATCATCCACTACCTTGGAGGAATGGCCAAGGGTCTGTGCTGGGGCAGGTCTAGAAACTCTGTCTTTTCTTAGACTGAAGGAAGTCCTGTGATTCACACTGGAAACGTTCCCTGAGGGTGTGAAGGGTTTCCCCAAAGGAAAGATCTTCTGGTGGGGAGGCATATGGAATGGATTCCTCTGCATCTGAATCCTCATAACCGGTCACAGGTTGTTGTTCCTGTTCAAAATCTGAGTAAGACTCCTCAGAATCCTGTTCTGTCAGAATTTCAGCAGAAAGGTGTCTTTCAATTTTATAAGTTGTGGCCTGACCACTCCTGAAAAGGGTGATAAGATCCTCCGCCATTTAAAGCATTTGAGCTTGGGGTGGTGGAGCAGGAGTAAAATGGTGGCTAGAGGTAGTTTTCCTAGAACTGGCCTTGCTTCTAGGCCTAAGAGTACCCATCGGTCTGAGAGAAACGGTAGTTGGATGAGGAGACGTCTTTTTTTGTCTAGATTCGGTAGTGTGAAAAACCTCCTCGGAAGCCGGTGCCTGTTGTGGCTCCGGACCCAACCAAGGCACAGACAACCAAAGGCTCGGAAGGCAGAGATTTCTGCAGCATACCGGACTACAAAAGGGTCTCAGTTGAGGCCTGTGAAACTATCAAATCGGGCATCAGGGCCTGCGAAGGCACCTCACTGAATTCAGTAGAACTGATGACCTGCTTAGCGGTAGAGTTGTCGGAAGGCTTAGCCTTGTGTGGTCTATCTTTATCCTTACTTTTTTTTTGGAATGTCTATGGATTGTTGGCTGACTGATGCCATTTTTAAAAGCGAAGATGGAAGACAAAAATACCTGGCTACAATAAGAGCTCTATGAGGAATTGGTCTCACTTTAGAGAGGGCACAGAACCGGCAAGAGGGGATGTTGTGGTCTGGGCCTAAAAAAAGTGACGCAGAATGAATGGAAATCTCAGGAAGGGATTTGCTTTCCAGAGGTGAGACAATTAACTTTTTCGGACATAGGTTAGTGCAAGAAAAAAGGATCACCTACGGGGTATTTAGCATCAGACATTTTCAGCTGTAATTCAAACTCTGGTAGCAACCGACAGGCATACTTTGAACTGCTTCTGCTATGGTTTCCACAGAAAGAAAGACTGGTGTAATGGCGTCGGCTGTCTTCATTTATAGCACTGACAACCAAATGTCAGTCAGCAAGCAACAGCAGCAGACGTAGAAAAACATTGATACTGGTATTCGGGCTGGCCGAGGGCTACCACAGCAGGGAAAACCCACAGATGATGACTGCAACAGTGAAACACGAAGAACATCTGTTCTTATCCTGCAACCCAGGAACACCAGGCCCCAAGAGGGAGTTAAGGAAGATTTGCTGTAGTTGATGGTGAAACCCAGGCTGAGGAGCAAGGAGATGGTGGTTTGGAGGTGCTGTTGCAGGGTGAGTGGGTGCTGTGCATGAATGAGCAGGTCATCCAGATCAGGGTAAATGAGAATACCCTAGAGTCTGCAAAAGGTAATGACAGGAGCCAAACACAGTGAATAGCCTTGGTGCCACAGAGTCCAAAGGGCAAAACCACAAAACTGAAAATTAGAGGAAGCAGAGAAACAAGAATTTCCTGAATACATGGTGGATGGGAATGTGGAGGTATGCATCTTTTATAGGTAGATAACTAGGCTATTGGCCCTAGGGCCTATATAAACTTATCCAAAAAGGTACCCTGGCTTTCGCCACCCAAAAAAATTATTTTCCTGTGCCCCTGTCGAGCAGAGCCACAGAGGTAATCCCTGGGGTGAATTTCTTATTTTCCATCCAAGCATCAATATTTTTCTTGAATAGCACTAATGAGGAGCTTTGTTTGATATAGATAGGTAGTTTGTTCCAGAGTATAGGAAGTCTCTGGGACAGGAATCTATCCCTCCAGCATGTTCTGTTTATTGTGGTGACAAGGTTTAGGCCCCTAGAGCATGTAGCTCGGAGGGAATGGGATTTCCTTAAGTGCAGCATGTGCAACAGCTCTGGGTTTGACATAGCTTTAAATGTTACGCAAAGATCACCTCTGAGTAGAAGATATTCGACGGAGCAAAGCTTGAGTTTTTTGAGACGGTCTGCATAGGGCATCTGTTTGAGGCTGGTAACCCTCTGAGGTATTTCTGCGGCCTTTCCAGTTGTTGTAGATGTCTTGAGGTACATTACCAAAAGGGGGTGTTGTACTCTAATGGGTGTAATGAGTGACGAGTACAGGGGAACAATGACCTCTCTTTTTTTTTTGGATGAAAAACCTTTTGTGATGAGGTGTGCCACGTAGAAAGATTTTCTGACTACTGTGGTGATGAGATTATCAATGGAAAGACTACTACCCACCTGGGTCCCAAGGTCTCATTACACTTTGTGTTAAGTAGACTACCATCTATGTGGTAGCTCATGGATACAGAGTTATTACCAAAGGGGATGACAATGCACTTTGTGGCATTAAGCTTGAGGCCATGACTTTGACACCAGGCATCTGAGTGAGGCCCTTTGGTAGACCGAAGTCATTGGGAGTTTCGATTATGACTCCTAGTTTGCAGCCATCGGCAAACTTTGTTAGCCAAAGACCTTCTGTGTTAGCCTATACTTCACAAAAGTAGATACAAAACAGGAGAGGACCCAGGACTGAACCTTGTGGTACTCCACTTGTCACTGGTCTGAAGTCGGATTTGGAGTCTGCTACTTTCACAGTGTGGGTTCGGTCAGTGAGCCAGTTGGCAACCCATCTTGTGACATAGGGATATATACCTAGTTTAGTGAGTTTATCTATAATTCCAGAGTGGGGGGATGGTGTCAAAAGCCTTGGCGAGATCTAGATAGGCTGTGTGAACCACCTTAACCTCTTCTACAGCTTTGGTAACTGGTTCAAAGAAGTCTATCAAGTTTATGAAACATGATCTGCCTTTTACAAACCCAAACTGGGTGGGGTCCAGAGTTTGGAGATTACCAATGTCTGTATAAGATCCATGATGATATGTTCCATGGCCTTGCAGAGCAGGCTCATCAGGCTAATGGGGTGGTAGTACCCGGGGTCCATGGCGGCTCCCCCTTTGTGGAATGGGATAACCATTGCTGTGCGCCATTCAGTGGGCACAAAGCCTGAGGTAAGGCTATGATTGATCATGGTGCTTAGGTGGGGTGCCAGTTTATTCTGCAGTTCATGTAGAACGCAGCCTGGGATGTAGTCAGGTCTCATGGATGCTGTGTTCTTGGCTTTGGAGAGTGTGGTTTTTACCCGTGCAGCCATGACTACAGGAAAGTACAGTTATGTACACTTAACATAAATGTAGATGATAGAGTGCATTCACTGTTGCAGTCATTACATTTGGGTAATCTGCTGGCAGGTTGCCCTCAGTCGGCCTGAATAACAAAGTCTTGGGTCTTGCGTTGGTTGCGGTCTCCTCTTACATGACGTCAGGTCATCAGGGGTATAAAATATGCAGCCGATGCCATTTTATTCAGTTTTTCTTGCCCCAGATGTCAGGTGCCCCCCAAATGGGGAGCAAAAAATATATATACAAGTAAACAGTAAATATATAAATGCACTTTTAGAAACAAGCTTTACCTTCAACTAAAAGCAAATACACCACAAAGGCTTTTGAGTATAATGAAGGAAAGAAAAGGTATAGAAAGGGGGATGGCGGGTGGGTAACCTGGACTGCAACAGGGAATACACTAGAACATATACATTTATGGCAAGTGTACACAACTGTACTATGATCTTCGCGTTTCACTTTTGGTCATTACATTTGGATAGAATCCCAAAGCTATGGATGGGAGGATGGAACTAAACATTAGGAGCGGCAATATGACCCTGCAGAACTGCAGTGGCAAAGCCTGCCCTGGATTTGGAGAAGAGAGGCAAATGATCATGTTTTAAGGTATGAACAGAGCTCCAAGTAGCAGCTTCTAGAATGTCTTTGGTTGGAACCCCTCTGAAAAAAGCTGCTGAAGTAGAGGCAGCCCTGGTGGAATGTGAACTGATCCCCTTGGGCGCAGGTTTATCATGGTGCAAGTAGCAGAAACGAATGCAGTGGCTTATCCACTTAGAAATGGTCTGCTTTGATATAGCCTTCCCCTCTGACCCTGCAGCAAATGGTACCAGTAGTTGCTCAGATTTTAGAGATTTGGTACTGTTTAAGTAGAATCCTTAGCTGCCTGCGTACATCCAATGAATGCAGAATCCACTCCCCCTTCTGTGGATTTGGGTAAAATGTTGGCAGGTGAATGGTCTGGTTAACAGCCACACTGGATACCACCTTAGGAATAAAAGAAGGATTGGTCCTGAGGGACACCCTGTCCCAGTAAAATATAATAAAAGGCTCCACTGCCATGAGAGCCTGTAGTTCTGAAACCCTTCTTGCTGAAGTGACTGCCAACAGAAAAGCGGTTTTCGAAGATAGAAATTTTATATCTGCAGTAGCTGCTGGTTCAAAAGGAGACCGGGTGAGTTTTTCCAGTAAATAACTGAGGTCCCATGCTGGAGTTGGTGATCTTCTGGGAGCCCTTACATTTTTGGACCCTCTAAGATACTGTTTAATCAGAGGATGAGAGAAGAGGGGAGGACTCTGTGTTGTAATAAGCCAAGATGGCAGAGGCATGGATTTTTATTGAAGAAAAATATAGACCCTTGTCAAGCATCTCAGTCAAATATTGTAAAATCTGAGGAATATTGGGCTGTACTATGTCTGTTCCTTGTGTTTGGTTCCAAGCACAATCTCTTCCATTTATCAGCATAAGATTTTCTAGTACTAGGCCTTCTGGCTTCCAAAATGACATCCAACACAGATTTACTGAGAGGTGGTATTTGAATAATTAATTGATCAACCATGCTGCAAGACTCAGAGTTTGGAGCTGACTGTGCAGAATTTGGCTGTTCTGCTGAGACAGTAGATGAGGTATTTGAGGCAAGTACCATGGAGGAAGTTGAGACATATTTCTTAGAAGTGGGTACCAGTGCTGGTGAAGCCAGTCCGGAGCAACTAGGATCATTTTTGGTTTTTCCTGTCTGAATTTTAGTAAGACCTTGGCGAGTAGAAACAGAGGGGGAAAGGCATAGACTGATAGGTTTTTCCAGCTGAAGGATAGGGCATCCACTTTCCATGCTTTTTTGTGAGGAGTTCTTGTGCAGAATTTGTCCAACTGATAATTTTGGGGAGAGGCAAATAAATGTCTGGGATCCCCCATTTCTGTGTTAACCTGCTGAAGATTTGTGGATCCAGTTTCCATTCGTGCGGGTCCATAAGATTTCTGCTTAGGTCTGCCAGATTATTTTGCTTTCCTGGCAGGAATTGAGCTTGAAGATGTATTTGGTAAGTCAAGGCTGTGTTCCACAAGGCCATGGCTAGTCAGCAAAGAGGGTAGGAATGTGTACCCCCCTGCTTGTTTATGTACCACATGACTGTGGTGTTGTCCGTCTTTATCAGTAGTTGTCCTGGAAGTAAGTCCTTGAAGGCTGTCAGAGCATTCTGAACAGCTAGCATCTCTTTCTGGTTGATATGCAGATACATTTGGTTTGGGCTGCATTTGCCTGAATGCATCTTCCTGCCAGGTGGGCCCCCCTAAGCATAGTCTGATGCGTCTGTAGTTAGGGTTTGTGTGGCAGGGGGTAGAGTGAAGGACAGTCCCTTGTTTTGGTGACATGTCTCCACCCACCAAAGAAACTCCTGTTGTAGGTAGGGAATGAGAGGAATCACTGTTTCCAGATGGTGAGAATGTTGACTCCATAAACTTTTTAGGTACCATTGAGGTTTCCTTATATGCAGTCTCGCATATGGAATTAGTAGAATGCAGGATGCCATGAACCCCAAAGCCTGCAGAATTTGTCTTGCAGGTAACTGGGTTTTTGTTGCCATTTGTTTGAAGTATGTTGTCAGTTGCCTTTGTTTGTCCGGCGTGAGGTAGGCCATCTGGGCAGTTGCCTTCAAGCTTGCACCCAGGAATGTAATTATTTAATTATTTGATAATTAATTCATGGTGTACCCTAGGCATGCTAGAAGCCTTTTTACAAATGCCAGATGTTGAAGAGGAGTGTCCTTGTCCTCTGCTTGAATAAGACAGTCGTCCAGATAAGGATAAATTTGAGTGCTTCTTTGTCTGCAGAATGAAATTACTGGTGCCAGGCACTTTGTAAAGACCCTGGGCGCAGTAAATAAGCCAAAGGGCAGTGCAGAGAATTGGTAAGGCAAAAAAAACTGCTTTAAAGCAGAGGTATCTTCTGCACGATTCCCTTACTGGGATATGCAGGTATGCCTCTTAAGTCTAGAGTTACTAACCAAGCATTCTTGCCCAGCATAGGCAGTAGCTGTTGTAAAGTCAGCATTTTGAATTCTGGAATGTCCACGAACGTGTTCAAAATCGATAAGTCCAGAATTGGACGCCATGAATAGTCTTTTCTGGGTACCAGGAAAAGTCTTGAATAAAAACCTTGTCCTTTTTCCTTTTCTGATACCGGTTGAATAGCCCCCATATCCATGAGGGGCATGACTTGTTTCTGGGCCTCTGCCCACTGGTTTTGTGGCAGATCTGGCCTTCTGTTTGGAATTGGCAAAGTATGGAAATGAAATCTGTACCCCTGGGATGCTATGTTTAATACCCACTTGTCCTGGGTAATTAACTGCCAATTCTGAGCATGAAGTGCTAGTTTTACCCCCAAAGGGGCTGCCAAATGATAAGTGCTTTGTAATGGTAGAGGAAAGTCACTGAGACTGCTTACTGTTGGGTTATACTTTGTTTCCTCCAGATTTGGAGGTGGAGGCACCCCATTGCTTTGACCTGTAAGAACCCTGTGATTGGTATCTGGAGACTTTTGAGCACCTGGATTTGCCTTGAGTGGCTCTGTTAGATACAGGAAAGGAACAATTTTTAGTAGGCCAGTGTCTACTGAACCTGGGTGGCTGCACTTGCAAGAAATATTTTACAGTTTGCATAGATTTAGCTTTGTCTTCCATTTTCTTTAAAACCTCTTCTGCCTTATTCCCAGAGTATCATGCTGTAAAGGGGCATCCAAAAAATTTTCTTTAACATGATCAGGTAGATTTTGCTCCTTAAGCCAGGCATGCCTTCTAATCACAGATCCAGGAACGGTGGCCCACAACAGGCCTCCAAGGAATCAAAACCATATTGCAAAGTATGCTTTGCAACCTGTTCTGCTGAATGCAATAATTCCTGTAACTCTATTTTCCACAAAATCAGAAATCAACACCATTTTCTGTTTCAGTAAGCCCATAACATGCTGTTGATATTTAAGCATATGAAACTGGCAGTTTAAGGCCCTGATTGCAAAGGTTGCAGACGTATAAACCTTCTTTCCCCACATGTCCAGTGCCCTGGAATCTCTGTCAGAGGGGGTAGGATTCTTGGCTGTAGAGGTCTTTACACCCTTGGGACCCTAAGAATATTCTCAGGATCAGCAGCAGGATTTTTGAATAGAAATTTGTGGAAGTCAGGAACCCTGTAATATCTGTCTGGCTTACTAAGAGCCGGAGGCAGGGAATCAGGAGCCATGCTTGATTCCGAAAACACATCACCAATGCCCAATACAAGAGGTATTGCCAAAGGCCTATGCTGAAGAAGGAAATCCCCAAGCCTCTTTTCCGATTCAGAGAAGTCCTGACTCTCCCAGTGAAAATGTTCCCTTAAAGTATGCAAAGTCTCTACAAAAGAGTAATCCTCAGGAGGAGATGCACATGGGATGGATTCCTCTGCATCAGAATCCTCATAGCGTAAAACAGAAAATTCCTGATCAGAAGAGGTATCACAAGAAATAGAAACCTGATCTGAAGATTCATAATCAGTGCCTTGCCTAGGCCTCTTAACGGGGGAGGGGGGGGGGGGGGGAGTGGGAACCTCTGATCCCCTGATCAAGGTAATTAAATCCTCAGCCATTTTGATGATCTGTTTTTTAGGCATAGGGGCCTGAGCACGCGGCTCAAGCACGTTTTTTTTTTTAGACATAGAAGATGTTTTTGACCTTGTTTTTGAGGCTGGCATAGGTTTAATATAAAAATGTTGAGGCCTGAAAACACCCTCAGAGTCCGGTGCCTGCTAAGCGGCTCCGGACCCATCCAAGGGAGAGACATCCGCGGGTTCAATACTCGGAGAATCTTGCGGCATACCAGACTCTGAATGGGTCTCGGTAGAGGCCTGCGACTCAAACGTAGAAGGTATCAGGGGCAGTGAAAGCACATGAGTACCGGCAAACCGGCGGCTGGCTTAGGAGAAGCTTCGTCGGTTTTGGACCTTGATGGTCTGCCTTTTTCTTTGTGTTTTTTGTGAACTCCGGTAGTCGGATTGCTAACAGATGACATTTCAGGATAATTAAATCTTGTACCAAAATATTTAGAAGCAAAAATATACAGACGCTTAATAGTGCGTTGGTTGAATCTAGCACAAAACCGACAGCAAGGCACGTTATGATCTGGACCTAGGCAAGGAATACAGTACAACTGAAAATCCTTATTTGCTTCCCACAAGTAATGCAATTATTAACTTTTACTGACATTGGTAAGGAGCAAGAAAATGTTTCCCCAACGGGGTACTTAGCTTTAGTTTGAAGACTTCGGTTCTGAAATTCGGATGTGAAAATTTCAGGAGTCGGCCAACCGACACTTGCGAACTGCTTCTGCTTTGGGCACCGTGCGGCAAGAAAGACTGAATAAAATGGCATCAGCTGCATGTTTTATATCCCTGATGACCTGACGTCATGGAAGAGGAGACAGCAACCGATGCAGGATCCAAGACTTTGTTATTCAGGCTGACTGAGAGCAACCTGCCAGCAGATTACTCAATGTAATGATTGCAACAGTGAAACACGCACATCCATCAGTTTCACATTTATCGATGCCCATTAAATTCTCCAGTATCAACAAAAATTAACCCTTCAATCAGCAATACTACTGTGAACAAATTTAACACTCCTGACAAATACCACAGACGAGGAGTAGCACCTTCCCAAAAATTCTAAGTACTCAAAAGTTCCCAAACATTAACCAACACTGCCAGAAAATGCAGCACAATACATAACAGAGGGAATAGCAAAGGTGCAAAGGCTTAGTGGAATGCTGCCCTTGAGAGAGAAGACACACTAACTCTTAAAACTTTAAAGTAGAAAAGGAGAAGAAGAAATTTCCTTAACCTGAAACAGGAGCAAAACAATAGGAAACAAAGAGAATCATCCAAAAACATGGAAAAAAAACCCCATCAGCTTCAAAAAATGAGGAAAATTAATTGACTTATAACTCTCTTATGGCTAAGGGGAAGATCTAATGCTCAGGAAAGCTTCAAGTGTCATGCAGACTCACTCACATCCAACTCCTGAAGGTCTGAAGAATATGTACATGATTGTGTAAGATACAATTGCACGTGTGTGCGTGCGCATAAGCGCGAAAGAAAGACACGAGCACCCAAGCTTTGTAGTGTGGTTACAAAAAGGATTTTCATGAGACTAACTATCATGCTACTGCAAGATCTTCGGAACATCAATCACACTGCTGTTGGTGCTCTGCAATATTTTAGTATACCCTACAAGTGATGCCCTCAGTCCTTCTGTATAAATGTGGAGGCATCTTGCAATTAACTTTTACACATACTTGTGCAGTAAGCATTAAATGACAAACTAAACTAAATGCATTCCCTGAAAAGACTGCAAGACAAGATGACTGGCACAGTGGGTGTCCATCAGTGCTTTACAAAAAGCACCATTGATCTTGAAGCAGTACTTTTAGAATCTCAGCACAACTGATTTCAGTCCAGATTAAAAGTTCCCATAATCTGAACAGAACAGTTATCCATATGAAGCAGAAATTAAAAAGGAAAACAGTACGAAATGAAAAGAAGGCTTTGTACATACATTAATCCAAAGATCCGTCACTTCTTCATAAATGATGTAAGGCTGGGCAGTTTCTGGTACATCTCTAGAGAGTGTGACAAATAACGTCTCATCATGAGCAACCGTGATGAAGAGTGCAGGTGGAAGAAGAACCAGCTGTAGCCACCTCTGTAGTCGATCAAGGAGCACTGCCCAGGCACTGCATTACAAAAGGAAAAGCAGTAAGACATTAACTACTAAATGTTCTAGTAGTGCAGCAGTTTCAAGATAATTCTTAAATGTATGACTGGTGAAATGTACAGTATATGCACAACTACTTACAGCCACCATAATTCTTTGCAGTCGCGTGCACTGCTCATGTTAGTAATAAATAGTAAGCTGCTTGTTTCCTGATGTAAACTTTCTTTAACCAAAATAAATGAATGAAAAACAATGGGGACATAAGAATGCGAAACATGTCATGGTGGCAGAAATTAACTTATCTTTTACTGCCAAGTAGGAAACAATTCTATTTTACACAAGTACAGAATTTCCTGTCACTGTCAACATGACATGCTTTATGAAAAAACTGGGGATTAAAAGAACCCACCGGGGTTTAAATTTTTACCTATAAAAA